>NC_028359.1:3219722-3297634 GCF_000741045.1 Vigna radiata var. radiata | reverse complement strand
GTTATCTCACCACTCTCTCAACCCTCAAACAACAATAGAATAGTGAATGTATGTGTATTTCATGAATTCTGTAAAATGTGTGCAAAACAGAATTACAAGTATCTATATCCAAGGAAGCCTCCCTTCCTCCACTGGAAATCGTTCCGTCTCTACCTTTTAGTAAAAATATCTCATAAAAGACTCTCTCTACTTATTCTACTACTATTTATACTCCTTTTTCCCTCTAACAAACTTCTAACAGATTTTCCTTCTTAACTTCCTTTTCTGCCTTTATTTCTTCTACATACACTTTTATTCCTCTATCAATACCCCCTCCATTTCAGCAACCTTGTCCTCAAGGTTGAAATTCGGAAACTGTTGTTTGATGTACTGCTTCTCTTTCCAAGTTGCTCCTTCTACTCCACCCTCTTACCACTGGATCAGAACTTGGGACACCTCTTCTCCTTGTTGATCTTTGTCTCGCCTCTATAATACCTTCAGAGGTCTGTATAATGGACCTTGCACCTGTAATTCTTCCGACAATTCCCCTTCCACCTTATTCTCCCCTACAGCTTTCTTCAGTTGTGACACATGAAAAACCGGGTGTATTCGGGCTATTTCTGGCAGCTGCAATTTAAAAGCCACTGGACCCACTTGTTTTTCAACCAAGAAAGGTCCGTAATAACGAGCAGACAGCTTGGGGTGCAACTTGGTTGGCATTGACACTTGTCTATGAGGTCTTATTTTAAGGAAGACCCAATCTCCTTCTTTCACACTAGACTTTGTCCTCTTTCTATTCGCATATTGCACCATCCGCTCTTGTGCTCTAGTCAAATGATGTTGCAATTGCTTGAGAGCTTCATCTCGCGTTTGTAAGTCCTGTGCCACCGCTTCTACCACTGTTTCTCCTAGAATGAATCTGTTTAGTGTTGGCGAGGCTCTGCCATAAACTGTCTCAAAAGGAGTGCATTTTGCTGCTCCCTGATAGCTGGTATTATATCAGTATTCAGCCAATGCTAACACGGTGTTCCATGCCTTCGGTTGTTCTGAACAGAAACACCGTAAATAGGTCTCCAATATCCAATTCAATACCTCAGTTTGGCCATCCGTTTCTGGATGGTATGCAGTGTTCATTCTCAATTTGGTGCCCTGAATTCGAAACAGCTCCTTCCAAAAGGTGCTAATGAAGAGAGGATCCCGGTCGCTAACAATTGATACGGGTATCCCATGCAGGCGCACCACCTCTCTTGCAAAAATTTCTGCAATTACCTTTGTTGTATAAGGATGCTTGATGGGAATAAAGTGCCCATATTTGCTCAACCTGTCCACAACCACCATTATCGTGTCAAACCCCTGAGATTTTGGCAATTTAACCACAAAATCCATACTTACTTCTTCCCAAATTGCCTTGGGGATTGGCAATGGTTGTAGAAGCCCCTAGGGAGATGATGCCATATATTTGTGTTGTTGACAGGTCAAACAAGCAGCTACATAATCGGTCCTCTTCTTCATACCCCTCCAGTGAAAAGCCTGAGCGAGTCTCCTATACGTTTGATATACCCCAGAATGGCCCCCATATAGTCGAATCATGGAATTCTGCTAAAAGCTTGGGTATCCATTCAGACTTCTCCTAAAGCATGAGTCGTCCTTTAAAATGTAATCTCTCGTTCTCCATGGTGTAAGCGGGATGGGAATCGGGATCCTACTTTATCTCTTCCACTATTTTTTTCAGCCCCTCGTCATTCTCTACTTCCTCCAACAGCTCTTGAAAATCAGGCCAATATGGCCTGGATATCCCTTGCAGCATCTTATCCCCTTCTCCCCCATCTTTACCTTTTCTAAACAATCCATCGGCCAGAGTTTTGCTAGCCAGTTTTGCTGGTTTTGAGTTGTTATGCGTTGTTCAACAAATGTTTCATGCTTTTCTGGTCTGTAAATACATTGAAATGCCTTCCCAGTAGATACGGACGCCAGTGTTGAATGGCCAACACCAGTGCCATCAACTCCTTCTCATACACCAACTTGCCCAATGAACCTTCTGACAACGCCTTGCTGTAATAAGCTATGGGTTTCTTGTTTTGTGACAATACCACTCTTGTGCCCTTCCCGGAAGCATCACATTCCACTTGAAACGCTAGTGAAAAATCAGGCAAAGCTAGTACAGGAGCAGTAGTGACTGCCTTCTTCAATGCTTGCATGGCTGCCTCCCCCATTACCGTCCACTCAAACTTTCCCTTTTTTAAGAGATCTGTGAGAGGCCCCGCGATCTTTCCATAATCTTTCACAAATCTTCTATAGTAACCGGTGAGTCCTAAGAAACCTCTCAGCTCTTTGATACATCTGGGCGTCGACCAATCAGTCACCGCTGACACCTTCTCGCCATCCATCTCAACTCCTTGCTTTGATATCATATGGCCCAAATAACGAATCTGTCTCTTACCGAATTCACATTTCTTCTTGTTTGCAAATAGCTTATGCTGCCGCAGCACCTCCATCACTTGTCTGAGGTGATCTTCAAGAGCTTCCCATGATTTGCTGTACACAAGGATGTCGTCAAAAAAGACCAACACGCTCTTCCTCAAGAAAGGTCTCAGCAAAGAATTCGTCATATCCTCGAAAGTGGCCGGAGCGTTCATGAGGCCGAAAGGCATTACGAGGAATTTGTAATGTCCCACATGAGTCTAAAACGTTGTTTTTGGGACATCTTCTTCCTTCATCCGTATTTGGTGGTACCCCGATTTAAGGTCCACCTTGGAAAAAAAATCTGCTCCATGAAGTTCATCCAATAATTCTTCAATCACGGGTATGGGGTATTTGTTTGGGATGGTAACTCTGTTTAAAGCTCTGTAATCAATACAGAAACGCTAGCTCCCATCTTTTTTTTTAACTAAAATAACCAGGGTAGAATATGGGCTGTTACTGGGCCTGATAATGCCCAAGCCCATCATCTCCTGCACCTGTCTTTCTATTTCAGATTTCATCAGGTGAGGATATCTATATGGCCTTACGTTTACAGGTTCGGTGCCCTCTTTAAGGGTTATCTGGTGATCAACCCGCCTGACAGGAGGAAGTCCCTGCACTTCCTGGAACACCACCTCGAATTCCTGCAAAATTTCCTCTAAATTTTGTTTTTGCATGGTGGTTAAGTCTTCTTCCCTTAGTTGTCCCTATGCTGTTTCAACTTTATTCAGACCTCATACCACTGCCAGTGTCTTTATCTCGGCTTCCTTTTGCAGCATTTTAGGGGTAATTAACTTTTTCATTAATGTGTTGTCCCCCTTATCACCACCTCAGCATCTGCCGACCCATACTTCAATGTCATCTTCTTCCAATCCACCCTTATCTCTCCCAATTTTTCCAACCACGCCACTCCCAACACTACATCCACTCCACCTAACTCAAATATGTAGAAATCCTCTCGCAATTCCACTCCCTCCAACGCCACCGACAGCCCTCTGCAACACCCTTATGTCTCCTTTCTCTAGCCATCTCCCAAACATACCCAATAGGGTGGCGTCTCCTCTTTCTCTAACCTCAATTTGTCGACCAAGTGAGCTGAGATAAAATTATGACTGGCCCCGCTGTCGATCAGTACGATGATCCTTCGCTCTCGAACTCATTCGACCAACTTCATGGTGTTGGATTGTGTCACCCCCCCCCCCGGCTGAATATACCGACAACTCCATGCAATGTTGTTCTGCCTCCTTCGTCGTCTCTGCATCCTCCTCCTCGTCATCGGCTCCCATAATCATCACCTTGAGACTCCTCTCTGCACCACGATGCCCGAGACTATATGGTCCGCCACAGTGAAAACAACGACCCTCCTCCCTCCTTTTGAGATATTCTGGATATGGCAGTGTTCGCACTCCGCGATTCGGCCCGCCACCACCTGACGTACTTTCGACTTTCGAACCGGCGGTTCTGGTCGTTGCCTCTTTCTTCTGACTCATCCTCGGTTGCTGCTTGTGCGTCCCTCCGATGGCCCCGATAGATCTTCGTGCTAGCTACTGTTCCCCCACTGGTTGCGTATTTCCCCCACGTTGGTCCTCCTTTACTCATCGCGCCTCCTTTGGTCATCCTCGATAGCAGCCCCGATTGCTCCACGTCTCGTGCCCTTTCCATCGCGGTTAACAGATCGCGAGGGTTGTATGGTCGGACAAGATCCCTTAATTCCTCTTAGAGTCCCGCAAAGAAATACCCTAGCAACTGTTCCTCCGTCACGCCATCCGCCTGAGCCACCAGGATTTCGAACTCTCGAACATATTCCGCCACGATTCCCATTGTCTCACCGCCGTTAATTTTTTGAAAATCATTCCTCGGTGTCTACCTCCGAATCTCTGACCATCACCTCCGTTAACGTTGCCCAAGTATGTTTCTTAACTTTCTTCAGCCAAAACCAAAACCAATAGTTCGCTTCCCCCTCCATACAGATGTACACCAGCTTCATCTTCTCCTTTTTGGTTACACTCTGTATTTCGAAAAATTTCTCTGCTCTCGCGATCCACCCTGTCGGATCGATCTCTTCGACAGTGGGTAATTCCACTCTCTTCATCCAACTCTTTTGTACGTCAGCACTTTCTTCCTCCGATTCATCCTTAGATTCATCCTCCTCCGTCTCCCGACTTCCATTAACCGAATGACTGCCCTCCGAACTCCTCCCCTGGTTCCTTCTTCTCTCGCGTTTAACCAATCGTCTTCCATGGTCGCGATTCCCGTCTCGAGCCCTTTCTCTATCTCCGCTCGAATCTCTTCCAACATGGCTTCCATGGACTCGAACCTTCCTTCCCACCTTTCCTCCAGTGTATTCATCCTGTTCTCCATCGCACACTCCTCCGATCTAGATCCAGCAGGTCGGACCAAAAACTGTTAGGTTCTTTTATGCGGAGAACCTCAACAGTTATCTCACCACTCTCTCAACCCTCAAACAACAATAGAATAGTGAATGTATGTGTATTTCATGAATTCTGTAAAATGTGTGCAAAACAGAATTATAAGTATTTATACCTAAGGAAGCCTCCCTTCCTCCACTGAAAATCGTCCAGTCTTTACCTTTTAGTAAAAATATCTCATAAAAAACTCTCTCCACTTATTCTACTACTATTTATACTCCTTTTCCCCTCTAACAAACTTCTAACAGACTTTCCCTCTTAACTTCCTTTCCCGCCTTTATTTCTTCTTACATACACTTTTATTCCTCTATTAGGATGATTTTTCTGTATCAAGTTCTCTTCTTAGTTAACATTAAAACTAGTGAGAAGCTGAAACCGATCATTGTATCATTCTTGTTGTCAAGAAATTCTACCAAGCGAATAACATCGATCATGCAGAATCCCAATGGCACTCCTCTTCAAGAAGTTCAAGTTACTTGTAGTTAATGAACCAGGTTCAAGATTCGGATGAAAGCTCATTTTCATTTTCGTTGGAATTTTGCTGCGTTTGCTGCGTTTCTAATTTTTGGTTTTTGGTTCTGCTTTATTTTATTGTGTCCGTCCTAAATAACATACTCGGTAAAGTATTATATGTTTCTGTTTTTATTTCTTATGTACACGATCACTGACCCTGGCTATTTAATGGCCTATTTCAATCAATGAAAAGACAACAGTGAATTACAGTGCAATTATCAAAAGGTATGGGTTGCATTTATATTTTACAAATTGATACAAAAGTTTTTATGCGACGAGGGCCGAGTGAAAAAAGAAAGAAAAACAGAAAAAAGAGATGCCCAATGCTTGAGTGCTTGAAAATAAAAAAGTGAGATTACCATTCTTATAAATGATATGTTCATGGTTAAGAAATGATAATGGTAATATAGTGCTTTAAATATGCTAAGCATGACCATTATGCATATGAGTGTAGATTGATAAAATGCTACAAACTGTGGTAAGGTCTGTCACATGGCAAAATTGTTGAGCTAAGAAGAATTGCCTTATAGAGGAGGATGATGAGGAACATAAATCTTATTGATGGCAAGGAGCTCGGACATCAGCCTATCGAGCTAGAGACGGGATGTCAAGCTGCATGTAGGTTGTGTGATGGCGAACAGACCAGATGTCGAGTTGGTCTAGATTTTGTAATGTTAGGAAAACCAGGGATCGAGATGTGTTCGAACTAGATAATAGATGTCGAACACAAGGATGACTAGGAAAATTTGAAACCCAGCAAGGAGAGCTCGACAACATTGCAGAGTAGAAAGCAAAGCTTGGCAAGGACGTCGAGCATAAAAGATAGCTCAATATGTTTGCTGAATGGAAAGAAGAACTCAACAAGATTGCCAACTAGTACAATAAGCTTGACGAAGCAGCCAAGTAGCACAAAGAGCTCCGACAAACAACCGAAAAAAAAGAGCTCGAACAGCCTGTAGAGGTCCCTTAACAGCTCAGTGAAGAGATGAGTTAAGAGCTCATCATAGAGATCGGTGCAGGATTTGGTGAAGAACTCAAAAGAACTTGATGACAACACGTTAGAGATCTCACTGGAGAGTCTTTTGAAGAACTCGACTAAGAGCTCAGAAGATTAGGTAGAGAGGTTAGTGAAGATCTCGATAGAGACCTCGAATGACCAATTGAAGAGCTTGGATAACATAACGAACTAGATGGAGATCTCTGTATTGAAACCAAGTAGCTCGGTGGAATGTGTGACCAACACAGTTACCTTGATGGTTCCTCTATATAGCTTAGAATAGTGTGAAGAAAGCCTAGTGGAGTATGAGATAGGATCGACCAACTTATTGGCATTTCTAGATAGCCTACAAAGCTTAGCAAAGAGTGTGGACATGGAGAACTTGGTTTTAGAGGAAGTGGAGAGTTCAAAGTTTTTGGAGGAGGTGGAGAGCTCAGTGATAAATAAGACCGAGAGTTATCGAAGTCGAACAGAGCCAAGAATTGTCAAGGCCAAACATGATCGAGAACTATTGAAATCAAATAAGACAAAAAATATGAAAGTCAGATAAGACGAAAAAATGTGAAGGCCGAACAAGGTTAAAAATTATCTAAAACGAACTATGTTTAGATTTGTAATCTATCTTTAAATTTTTAAATTTATTTTTGGTTTAATAATTTTTTTATCAAAATTTAATATTAAGCCGTGCAAATTTTAATAATATCCATTATAAAAATAATTTTATATATATAAGTCTTTTTATTAAAAATTTAATATATTAAATTTGTTTTATTTATTCAAAGTTATGATAAATTTAAATTATTATATTTTTTAAGAAAGATAACATAATACACATTAAATATGAATAAATAACTCTTTTAATTCACAATTTAAGTAATATATATTTCACTAATTTAATAAATTGATCCAATATTAAATTTGAATTAGGAAAAGATAAAAGATCCCATTAATCTTTCTTCACATCTAATACCTCTCTCCTTATTTATAGTGAAGTGATTTTGATTTGATTGTGTGAAAGGAGTGAGAGAAGACCAAGATATATATTGAACCCAAAATTCAACATAAATATGCATGAAAGAGGAAAGAGTTTCTGTTAACCAATAAATAATATTTTATTATTAAGACTATGATAATGATTAATATTTTTATTTTTACTTCCTGTTCTTTCGTTTATATTTAATGTTTGTTTTTATTCATTATATGTCATTTTTATATAAAATACATAATATTTGTAATGAAGTTTTCAATATGAAAGGACATGTGGGTCAATCCAAAAATATTATCAATGACAATGACATTACAAATAATCTCCTCCTCTTATTTCCTCAACTGCACATTATTTTGCTTAAATTTACTCTAGTATTTTCGGTCTCGGAAACTTCTTCATATAACCAAATTTTTGCAAGATTTTTGAGCTTTTTTTAGTTTAATACTATTTTTTTTCTCTAGTTTTGTTCGGTGGTCTTAATTAGGTTTTTGGTTTAAAATTAGCATTTAGTTGATCTTTAATTAAAAAATTTTGTGTTATGTTCGGTGGTCTTAATTAGGTTTTTAGTTTAAAATTAGCATTTAGTTGATCTTTAATTAAAAAATTTTGTGTTAGTGTAATCTCTTCCGTTAAAAATCACTAACGATGTTAATAGTCTAATGATATGGTAGTACATAGTGGTTACATGTAATTATTTTAATGTTATTTGTGGTGACGTGGCAAGCAATCAGAGGTTGAGGTGACAGCTCCTTCTCCCATTCAAAATTAGGATTTTGATGGAGAGGGGAAACTCCTTATTCCTGCGCTGCGAAGGAAGGTTGCTCGCGATTCTTGGCCATGGATGGAGGCGCGAGTTGCTCGTTGCTACTGGATCGTGATTAGGGTCTTGAACAACTTTAGGGTTTCTGATTTCTTCTAGAGGTTGCAATCTGGCGCAATGAAGGATTCATGGTGTTGGTTCAAGAGAACTGTCATGGTTGCGTGAGGAAAGCTTCTGGATACGAAGGGGATGAACATGGTTTTGTGATTCTGTTTTGGATGCAGATTGGGTTTACATTCTCTGTATTTCCCTTTGCAGGTTGAAGGTGCGACGAAGGCGGTTGCGGCGGCGACATGCTCGTTGTGGATGGCAGTTTGAATGGAGATCGCGATTAGGGTTCACTTGTGTCGTGCCGCAATGGTGGTTCAGACGAGTATGGACACGTCGCAATGGTGGCGGTGCGAATTGGGATGGTGCGAGAATTGTCTGATATACGCGAATTGGGAGTTTGAAAATTGGGAACTTTTTTGGGTTTTTATGGGTCTTAATTGCGAGGAAGAAGATGATTTTGTCGATGGTGATTTTGGGTTGCGCGAGATTGATGATAGAGGGAAGGTTCGAATCTGGTTATGCGATTTCCGGCACGGTGGTGACGACACGACATGGTTCATGGTGGTGGATGGGTTTCAGGATGTGGGTGGTTGCGGCATTGATGGTGAAAGACGATGTGGTGGTTCCAGGTTCTTTGCGACATTGATGGTGTGAGTGGTGGCGACACAGTTGGATAGGGTTTGGACTTCATTGTTGTGGCTCGGCAAGGTGATGGTGGTGGATAGGGTTTGGCGTGGAGGAATTAGGGTTTCTGTCGTTTGGAGAAGGCAAAGCTGACGTGGCAGGAGAGATTAAGTGGCTCAAAGATTAAAAAACATATATTTGAAAAGGAACTGCCATATTATCAATCCATTAACAGCGTTAGTACTTTTTAACGGAAAGACCAACATTGATGCAAAATTTTCTAATTAAGGATCAACTGAACAAAATTAGGAACAAAAAAGGCTATTAAACCTGTTTTTAAGATGGGAGAAAAAAATGAAAAAAGAAATTAAAATTAAAATTAGGGAAATTTATATTAAAATAATCAATTAACATATTAAAACTAAATTTTAATTACTTATAAAGAAGGAATAAAATGAAAAATAATTTAAAAATTAACTTGATTTTATAATATAATTTAGGAATAAATATTTTATTATGGGTTTGTTGAAAAATAAAAAAGTATATAATAGAAAATATAATTTTAATTTTAGAGTTTTGAATTGAAAAATAAATATAGAGGTTTAAAAAATAAATAAATTTTGGACGATGTAAAAAATGTAAATTAAAGACTTATTAATTGTAAATTTTAATATAATTTGACTATTATCATCTATCTTATCTTATTTAATACTATCCATTCATCCAACTACCATATATATATATATATATATATATATATATATATATATATATATATATATATATATATATATATATATATATATATATATATATCCTTATTTCTTTAGGATTTTTTTTCCTATAAAGTCGAAGGAGTGTTATTTCCTGATAGACATCGGATACGAAGGAAAGACATCAATTCAAACTTTTCATGATTAGTATTTCCGTAAGACACTCTACACTTTTTTTCAACACAACCACGTGATTCATTATTTTTTTTAACAATGAATTTTAATAAATACATCGTAAAAATAAAATATTTTTCACTTTTTTAAGGAAAAAATTGTGTACATCTGTCATAATATATCCACATACGAAAATTGTTTTTTAAAAAAATCTTAAAATTAAATTTAATGAGAGGGCTTGCACTTCGATCTAGTTGAATATTTTTAGTGAAAATTTCCCTTTATCATAAGAAAAGTCAAATAAAATTTTATTTAACTCAAGATAAAATAAAAACTAAATGTTTTCCTATTAATTTTTCTTCTTATTATTATAAGCTATTAAATATTCTTTTACAAAAGCTATCAAACTCTAAAAAAAAAATATTTTGTTAATTTCTTTATATAATTATTGCCGTTATTTATAATTTTAACCATCTCTCGTATCTTTAAATAAATTATATCAGTTTACTACTAAAAAAACCCATATAAATTCTATATAATGCTTATAAATATAATCTAAGTATAACGTAATTAAACATTAGAACATTTTTCAATAAACACTAATATGTTTATAAGTCATTAATTATTTTTAAATGTATATATTGTATGTCAATATAATTATCTGTTTAGTTTACTGTGCTTTTATTCTATTTTTAATTTGAAATTCAAAAGAAACGAGATTAACCGATACAAACAATAATCGACTCAAGCACTAAAAAAAATAACAGTTCTAATTGACTTTTAGTTACATTTTTTAAATTGGTTTAGTTTTGAATATTCCTAAATATTAAGGATAATTATAAGTTTTTTTTTTTTTACTTTTTTAGTTGAGCATTGAAAATGATGAAATATGGATTGATTGAATTAAAGAAATAAAAGAATACCCATTTGATTGAATATATAATCTGAGTAAAAAAATACTTATTTATTTCTTTGGATTAGAAAAATTACAAACCGTTATATACATTAATAATAAATAAAATTCAAACGTAATACCAAGTTATATAGATTTATAAACAATTAAAACTTAAATAACAAACATTTAAAAACAAAAATTCTGATGACATATATAATGAAATCATTATTCTAGTACATTTATACTAAAGAGAAATGATATTTTAGTCAAAGTCTAATAAAACACATAATCCAAACATATTCCAAAACATAAATAACTTCCATAAATTCTTTATAAACAAAATCATGTATACTAAAAAACACAGAAAAACTCCTAATATATATTCTCTTTTACTTCCTCTGAAAATATCACCATATGCAACTAGACCAAGATAACCTTGAACAACTCCATAGTGTTTATCTTTATCTAATTAGGTTCTGGATTCTGTCAAATAATTTTCTACAAAATAAGAAATCTTACTCTGTCTAGTATTTATGTTAATTAAATTTAAAACCATTAAATTCAAAATAGTGTTATGCATGTTCTTTTTGGAATTTTTACCATCCAACCTAATAAATTATTTTATTTGCATGTTTATACGTACCAATGTGAATGGAAGATTAAATCTGCAGTAGTTTCTCATACTCCAAATAAGCAAATTAGGTTGAACGTGAAGATCCTCAAAAACATGTTGTAGCCAAATTTACTAAAAAAATTCTTATTTAGTGAAAATTTATTTTTTAATTTGTAGAGATTTTTATCCAAGACATTAATTTGCATAGGTTTTTTCAAACCTCCACAGTTAAAGTCGTAGTTATTAGTTTGTAGAAGTTTTTGATGACTCAATTGGTATAAGATAGTTATTAGTTTGTAGAGGTTTTTGATGACTCAATTGGTATCAGATTTATATTTCAGAGGTTTTTGATTTTTTCAGAGAATTTTAACTATTTTATTAATTATCATTATTTTGTAGAGGTTTGAAACATTTTTCATTTATAATTTACTCATTTTTCTTTATAATTTCTTAATTTAATGATATTTGTTTTTTATAATAAAAAATAAATAAAATATATAAATTTGTAAAATAAAAAATAATTATTAAAATTAATTTTAGTGGTAATTTAAAATAAAGTACATTCTTTAAATGTAGTATTCTTCCTAAATCTTCAACTTCATCCATGAGACGATTAATTTGACCACCACAACAAAGGCAACACCATTATGACCAATAGTTATAATGCATCTTTGGTCTTTTCTCAATATTGGTGGATCTTAACCTAAATATACCTGCAAAAGTAAGTTCAGAAGTCGTATATGACAATTATTTTTAGTAATAATTGATACTAATTATTAATCAAATAAGCCTACAAAATTTGATATAAGGAGAGGCCATATAATAGATTTCATCTTCAAACAATTTAATTTCAAGTGAAGTTGCTTAAAACTATATAAGTTGTCATCAAAGAATTAATTTTCACCTTAAACTCTTCAGAGCAAACACACAAGTTTTACCACAAGCCTCTAAGCATGTTGACACTAAATACAAGTTATATCCAATGAAAGTGACAAGTTTTTGCAATTCAAAATATTTATATTTCCTTACACATTTTTTTCTATCCTTAAACAAAAACCAACACTTATTAAGAACTCAAGAAGACATTCTTAGCCTAGCCAAACTATCATTAAAGAATAATGACAAGAAACAAATATTGAAATCCATTAAGCAATAAATGTAACCAAAAATAATTAGAAAAACATAGATCTAATTGGCTTAATAATTGTCTTTGGAATAGGTTTAAGAATAGGAATTGGCTTAACAAATGTTTTTAATTGCAATGATTTTAAGAATAGGAATTGGCTTTGAAATAGGTTTAAGATTAGGAATTGGTTTAGGAATGGGAACTAACTTTGGTTGAGGCTTAACAGTGTGGCTTAAAAAATAAAAGTAAAATTTCATCATTTTGGTACACCAGATCATTAAACATTGATAATATGTGCTTCACGAGGTGATAACTCTGGTTCTAGCAATCTGAGTATCACATGCTCAACCCTCACCACCATGTTTGTTTGTAGGATCTTATAATGAATCTTTATTTTCCATTTATTGAGCCTACACTTTATTTAAATAAAGAAGCTAGGTTCCGTTTCAGATTGAAAAACCAAAACGTAAAGAAAACTAAGACGACAAAAGGAGTATGTAGAATATAATGAATTTTGAAATATGAGAGGGAAACGTCTTGTTATTTGTATTTTGGGTGTATAGAATGCATTAATTGTAATTAACTCTTATGTGTTAAAATTTGGTCTTGTTTGAAACGTAATAAACCTTTCGTACCTGATCTCTCTCATTATTATATGGATGGAAAGAAAACTCTTATGTTAGAAGTGGACTTTAAGTCTAACTCAATCCCACAAAACTAGTTTTAAGGGTAAGGTTTGCACCTACTTATATACACTTAAATGGTCTTATCTGTAGTCGATGTAGGACTTTCAACACCCCCCTCTCTCACGCCGAGGTATATACATCTCGAGCGTGGGATTAGACACTTAATGGGTGGTCCGATAGCGACCCGATAGCGGGTGGAACAACATGTCCAACGGCAACATATATCGCTAGGATAAACTCTAATCATGGCTCTGATACCATGTTAGAAGTAGACTTTAAGCCTAACTCAACTCCACAAAACCGGCTTGTAGGGTAAGGTTTGCACTCATTTATATACATTTAAATAGCCTTATCTCTAGTCGATGCATTAGTCTACTTGTCCTCATACACCACAGCAAAATGGTATAGCAGAATGAAAAAATAGACACTTGGTTGAAACTACTCATACCCTTTTTGCTTGGTGCCCATATTCATGTCCATCACTGGGGAGATGTCATCTTAACTGCATGTTATCTTATTAATATGCCCTCCTCCTCTCTTTATAATAAAATCTCTTTCTCTATTTTGTTTCCTAATGATCCTCTCTTTCATACATCTCCCTGAGTGTTTGATTGTGTATGTTTTGTTCGTGACATGTCTCCAGGTCTAGACAAATTCTCTGCTCGCACTTTGAAATGTGTCTTCTTAGGCTATTCCCAACTTCAAAAAGGATATTGGTGTTACTCTCCTAAAACTAATAAGTATTACATGTCTGCTAATGTCACNTTCTTTGAACAGACTCCTTACTTCTCTCCATCTGTTCAAGATGTTTCTATCCTCCAACAGGTCTTTTCTATTTCGATGGCTGAGTCAAAAGGAGTTAGGATTTATGGCATAAGAGTATACTACGTAGCCCTTTGTTTTTATTGACACTTAATACTCATAGAAGTAAGTTATTATAATTTGTTTTAAAGAATAAAATATATAAAAAAAAATAGTGTTTATTGTTGAAATTATAGAGGCCCCATCGAAATGAAATATTCAACTAACAAAAAAAACTCATTTAAGTAATACTATAAACGCAGGAAGACAAAAGGAAAAAAAAAAAAAAAAAAAAAAAAAAACCTGATTATTGGAGTTTTTGCGTCATATTTATGTTAATTTTCCAAGTGTATAAGAATGAGAACCTCGATTAATCCGTTAAAAAACAAGATCATGTTTGGTGTGTCGTCACCTTAAACGTACCAATATATTTTGTGGTTCAAAATTTGCATCTCTTCTCCCACAATTAATATTTCAACCTAACTTCGAATGGTCTGAAATTCATGAAGCAAATGGATCCACGAAGCACATGTTTAAATATGAAACTGACATTAAAATATGAAACATGTGTTGAATTAATACACAATATTCCATGTATCTTTATTTTGTATATATGTAGGTTCATTTGTTAGAAGTCATGATTCATTGACAGAGGCCTGAATTGCAGGTGATATGGATAGTTCAGAAGCAGTTTTGGAGCAAAGTGTGATGAACATTGAAGGCAGCAGAGTGGAAATGGAAGGTATCTTCTTGACATGGAAGGATGTATGGGTCACTGCTTCTAATAGAAAGAATGGAAGCAGATCAATTCTTGAGGGTCTCACTGGTTATGCTAAACCAGGGCAACTCTTGGCAATTATGGGTCCTTCTGGCTGTGGCAAATCTACACTACTTGATACTTTAGCAGGTATTTTCTTATTCAAAATTTCATATTCAATAAAAGAAACATATATCAAACACTTTTACAACAGGTAGATTAAGTTCAAAGATGAGGCAAAGTGGGGAGATTCTGATCAATGGTCACAAACAAAGATTGGCTTATGGAACCTCAGTATGTACAAAATATCATTTTCATCATCAACATACTAATTACTACCTCATCAATCTTAACATTCGTTGGGTCCATGTTGTGACGACAGGCATATGTGACACAAGATGATACCTTGATGACAACCTTAACGGTTGGAGAAGCTGTGCACTATTCAGCTCAACTTCAGTTACCTGACAGCATGTCGAAACAAGAGAAGAAAGAGAGAGCAGATTTTACAATCAGAGAAATGGGTCTTCAAAATGCCATTAACACAAGAATTGGAGGATGGGGTGTTAAAGGGATTAGTGGTGGTCAGAAAAGGAGAGTTAGCATCTGCATTGAGATTCTTACACGACCTAAACTTCTCTTTCTTGATGAACCAACAAGTGGACTTGATAGTGCAGCTTCTTACTATGTCATCAAAAGAATCGCTTCCCTTGCTCAAAATGATCACACTAAGAGGACTGTTATAGCATCAATCCATCAACCTAGTACTGAAGTTTTTCAACTCTTCAATAACCTTTGTCTTTTGTCTTCTGGGAAAACAGTTTACTTTGGACCTGCTTCTGCTGCAACTCAGGTAATCAAAATAACTTACTCCCACGGTCTATATTTGGTGAGAATGTATTAAATTCGTCCCAACTTCTAAAAAGTTTCAATTTTAAATTGGTCCCAATCTTAAATTTTAAAAAAGTGTTTCAATTAAGTTTATTTAAAAAATAATTATTATTAACTGTAGCATACCACATGTTAATAATAATTATTTTTACCATTTTTTTTACCTTGGCTTATTATGCTTATGCAGTTTTTCGCTTCATATGGCTATCCTTGTCCCACTCTCATGAATCCGTCTGATCATTTACTGAAAACTATAAACAAGGATTTCGATCAGGTAAATAAAATGACCAAGTTTCCATATTCTATTCTTCTTTATAATACAAGATAAACACAACTATGATTGATTTTGTTAGGACATTGAGGTGGGTTTAGCAGGAACTACAAACTTGCCCACAGAAGAAGTAATTCACATCCTTGTGAACTCATACAAATGCTCTGAGAGGAATCAAGAACTTCAAAGTGAAGTAGCTTTACTATCTCAGAAGGTAACCCTCAATGCTTCTTCTCTAACATTGATAAATCCTCACATTGCAAATCGTTAACATTAACTTTAACTGGTTTCAGCAGAAAAGTTCGTTGGATGTGAAGAGATCACATGCTGGCTTCCTTAATCAGTGCTTTGCTCTTACCAAAAGATCGTTCGTCAACATGTTTCGTGATCTCGGCTATTATTGGTTGCGCCTTGTCATATATATTGCATTGGGTATAAGTTTAGCCACTGTTTTCCATAATTTGGGCACAAGTTATGACTCCATTAAGGATCGAGGTTCTCTTGTTGCTTTCATAGTTGGATTCCTCACTTTCATGACTATTGGTGGATTCCCTTCCTTTGTGGAAGTCATGAAGGTAATTCACAGTACTCTTCATCGTCTTAGATTTCTTTTCTTTTCCATAACAAATTATAAGCTATTCACACTCTAAAATGTCACTTTGAATTTTGAATTTTGAATTTCTAACTGCAGGTATTTCAACGAGAAAGAGAAAACGGGCATTATGGTGTCACTGCATTTGTGATTGCAAACACGTTATCATCAATCCCATTCTTGGTATTGGTTGCACTAATTCCTGGGGTTATAGCTTACTACCTTCCAGGTCTTCAGAATGGATTCGAACATTTCGTGTATTTCATTTGTGTTTTATTTTCTAGTTTGATGTTAGTGGAGAGTCTTATGATGATAGTTGCGAGCATTGTTCCGAACTTTCTGATGGGCATCATAACTGGTGCTGGAATTCAAGGAGTGATGCTTTTACTAAGTGGCTTCTTCAAGTTGCCAAACGATATTCCGAAGCCAGTTTGGAAATACCCTTTACACTACGTTGCTTTTCATACCTTTGCCAACCAAGGAATGTTCAAGAACGAGTATGAAGGACTAAGATTTGAAGCCGAAAATGATGGAGGAAGCTCACACAGTTACATCACTGGTGAAGAGGTTTTGAGAAATGTGTGGCAAGTTGACATGAGTTATTCAAAGTGGGTTAATCTTGCAATATTGCTGGGGATGATTGTTCTGTATCGAGTATTATTTTTGGTTATTATCAAGATTGAAGAGAAGATGAAGACCGTTGTTGTCCCACTTTCTTCCAAGAGATCAACACAAATCATGGAAAACCCCAACGCCACTCCTTCGCATTCACAAAATACTTTGTTTTAAATCTTATTACTTTTTCCACAAATTTTAATTGTAATGAATTAACTAATTAGATAAACATGTGGTGTGTAACATATGATAATTAGCTATATGATTTTTAAGTGTGTTTTGGATTTGGCTTCTATTACCTACGTCTTGGACAAATAACTTTGTAATCCTTAAAATTCATACAACTTTATTTTATGACAATAGTGAAAAAAAAAAAAGGAGACAAATAACGTCACAAATTTAGTGTCTAACTATCATTGTGTGATGATTCTCTCTATTATTAAAACAACTTTGTCTATGTCAAACATTAGATCTCTAATGTAAATTTTAAAAATTTTCATCAAGATGTTTCTTGGTCTAACTTAAATTTTGAAATTTAGGTTAGATTCTTAGAGAGTTGGTAGTGGTTGAAGTAGTTTCTTCTTTTTTAAATTTCTCTTATTCATCAATCAGGTAGATGAGTTCTTATAGAAATTCCTTATCTTGAAATTGTTGTTTCTTTAGACCTAATGAGACTCTTATCACATAGTATCTCATCACCCTCCCCTTTTTGGAGAGAATTCAACCACAAACTTTTGAATATCTTACTCTCGAACACAAACATAAGTCAAAGAACATAAATCTACAAATAATCCTACATAGAAATTCTAGCTATATATAATGACATTTGGATCTAGAATAGTCAAATCTCTTATTATAAAAGGGTTGGCGATTTCCCTTTAGGTATGACTTTAACTTTCCATAGCATTTTTAGGAATGGATAAACAAGCATGGTCATGGTCATATATTTCTAAGCATGTGTCCTCCTTCTTGGTCGTTCTTTCTTCTTTCTATTGTTGATGTCATTGTTCCTTAATGAAGAAGTCTTCCATAGGCAATAAAACAAGAAGATATGAGTTAGAATAATTTTCGCTCTCTCTCCCTTTTCTTCTTCCTCTTTCTTCTCTCTCTCTTTCTTTTCTTCTTTATCTTTTTCTCTCTTTTATTTCTCCTTTCTCTCTGTCTTTTCTTATTAAACCTTTTCTCTCTCTTTTCTTTTAGTGCCTTCTTTTCTTGTTCTCTCTTTAGCTTTCGCTTTGTCTTTCTTTTTTCAACATGTCTAGTTTTTGCAATGTCCTCCTTTCCTCCTCTTTTAAGTGTAGAATGTAATTATTGAAGTCTTCATTAGTCATGAAACTTGCATTTCAATTACGACATAGATGAATTTCATGCCCATAACTTTCACATTTGGAGCATCTATTAACACTTACTTTGGCCCTTGACAATGATTTGTTGTCATTTTTTTGTTTTCTTCTAAGCTCACATATTTTTCTATTTAGATGTACTATGTGTGACACAATTGCATTGACATCCTACATCAAGGCCAAACAAAACACCAAGTGCATCTCTTCATGCCACTCTCTTGGAACTTTTAAGTCCTCTAACCAAATGATCCTTGTGAGTTGGAAACGTAAAATCATATGTAAAACCACTTATAGATGAATGCATCTGCTGGAACAATTTGGATTACTCAAAATTGTTAGATCCTACAGCGAGAGTATAAACCACATTTGACATAAGCAAAGTAAATGTTTAGCACAAGTAATATAGATAAAAGATTTAAAATCAAAATCACCACTTCTAAGTATTTACACTTAAATCACTCATATTTCACTCAAAAATCTACTCATGTATCACACTTTGAGGCTATTTTTCAAAAGTACTCTCTTGTCTTTTTCACTCAAATTCTCTTTAATGTTTGGCAAAGACTCTAGTAGCTTAAGTAAAGAATGACAATCAATGTGAAAAACATTATCCAAAATTTGACTCAAAAAAGGTAAAGGTAAAACAAAACTCTAAAGAAAACTTTAGGGAATTTTAAAAGACACAAAAACAATAAAGTAGAAATAAATAGGACTAGAAAACAGATGAAACAAACCACAAGCATATAGTGTAGTAAAATAATTGGTTAAACTCTTCAATTTTCTTTTGCTTTTGGTCCCTTAGTTTTCTTTTCTTTTGTATTTGGATACATTAATTTTTCTTTTCTTTTTAATTTTCTAGTTGAGAAAAATGTCTTGTGGGGCGAGAAGTTCTCTTTGACTTCTCTCACTAGGTTAGAGCGTCATTCATCAAAAACTCTAATTTTCAAATAGAATGTCCTTCAAACTCCTATAAAACAAGGATTTGTAAACATTTAATTGGAACTATGATTAATAAAAACATAAAAATAGATAATTTTTACATATCAAATGCATAAATACTCAATTTACAATGACAAATAAAAAGAGCACAAACATTAAAATATTTTAGGTTTTCTTTCTATAATTGCACTTCAAACGCCAAAACTCATAAAACAATGTAATTGCACTTGTAAATAATTAACTAGAACTATGATTAACATAAACACAAAATAGATAATTTTTACAAATCAAATGCAGAAATATTCAATTTTCAACAATAAATACAAAGAACACAAACATTAAAAAAAATTAAGTTTTCTTCATATGATAGAAAAATAAGATATGAAAGAAATTCAAACTTAAACCTTACTCTAGATACCAAAATAATATGATCTTACCCAGAAAATATTGTGATCATTTCTGAATTTAGATTCCTTTTGTAAAATGGATAAATAAATCAAATAGTACCAAAAGGATGTATAAGAAGAACATGGAAAAGACAAAGATGGAGGATGCCATTATCTAGTAGATTGATAAGTCAAGGAAGACTCACCATAAAGAATTCAATCATTGATAAGAACCAATGTTCTTGAACCAAATGATCTCGCCTAACAACTCATCGCCAGCAAGTTTACTCGTCCAACGAGTGTTACAACTCAAAATTAAACTTTTGTCCTGCAATTCAATTCACCCAGCGAATGTACAAAAATAAAAGAAAAATACAAATGCTTAAAACTATTATATAATTGTTGTCCAAGCCATGATCTTCATTTCCTTTTATTTGCAGTAGATCCTCTTCAAGTCTTTCTTGTAGCAATGGATCCTGTTCAAATCCTTCTTGTATCATATCACAAAGTAGTTCTCTATCATATAGTTAATTAGTACAATATATGTTTTAAAATAAATATAGCAAAAATGTAGTTTAGATTGTTATTTTTTTGGTATGGTGGATTCCAAATCGAGAAGCATAAAGAGTGGACTAGATGGATTTGTGGCTTGAATGCCTCAAGTAACTACGGTACAAATTACTAAGGACAGAATGTAGGTTTTCATAGAAACTCCTTCAAGTTAGCCATTAGACCTAAATGTTGCTAAGTTTAACAACTATTTGGAACTTATAGCTTAACGGCATGTTTCTATTATCATTCCTACAGAGGATGAGATTAAAGAGACAAAGAAGAACCTCATGTTGTAAGATATTCAAGTTTGTGAACGTCCTATTAGATAATTTCATTATTAACCTATATTTATACAAAATTGATTAATGTGCGTTTGTACAACAAAATTTGATGTTCCAAACATTAAAGTAGTAAGGAAGAAGATCTTATCTCTCATTTTCACTAAATGGAGGGACTTAAATACTTTCTTGACACGAGAATATATGTTTAGAAAGCATAAAGATTATAATCTCCATGTTAAGTACCAAATTAGTTAGGAGAACTGGATATAATTTTGTGTCAGTATGTTAGATGATCCTTACTTTTTTACAATTGTTATAATGACACAAATTTTTATTTACATGTTTTGTTCTCCCGTTTTTTGTGTGTTGTAGGTAAAAAGACTAGCTGCCCAGGAATGACAAAAACTAAATTATGATCCTACCTATTGTCACGTGGGGAACACGTATTGTTAGAGCAAAAACAGCAAAGCTAGAGTTTGTTGACCTTGTACTATATGTTGTATATTTAATACATATAACTTATTTCGTTTAACTTATAATTCATTGTGTTATGTACATGGACAATTGAGTTTGAAGCAAGGAAAATATGAAATATATCAATTTGTTTAGTCATAATCTATGTAAAATGTAGAGAGGAAACACCTTCTAACATAGACTAAACTGTATTTCAATTTTATGATAATTGCATACTAATGTAAGTTAACTGTTTCAAGTCTTCGATGATTAATCTCCATTGTTGTAAGAGGACATCAACAGATTAAAAGATCAAGGCAAATTTCTTTCTTTAAGTAGTCTAAGTTTTTTCTTGTTTAGCTTCTTACTAGATTTCTTTATTCAAATAGATGAGAAGTTATATTGTATTAGAAATTTTCTATACTTTAGATTTTAGTTTGAAGTGAAAACCAATTATTTTAATTCTCGGTAGTTTAGTTTCTTCATATATCATTCTTCATTTTATTTTGATTTTTCAATCCCTTCATCAGTCCATGCTTATAATAACAAAAATACTAAAAATAACAAAAGTATGATATGTTGATTTTAGTTAACACACGGTGAAAAATGAGTAAATTATAGATTTTTGTAACCTTGATGTACAATGTAAGGAAATTGTTTCTGAAATTTATTTTTATAGTGAATACGTAAAACATTAAAATACTTTCAATAAAATTGAAAAACATCAAGTTTCCTAATTTAAATGAACTCACATATTAAATTCATTAAAAGAGAATGTAAGTATGGAATCCTAATTCTTGGAAACAAAATAAAAGATGAATTGAAAATTATTTAGTCGTGGTATGTTTTATTGATGTCACCAAATTCTAATGACAGAAAAATACAAAAGATTTCTCTTTAAATAAATGTAACTACTTGAAAAGGGGAAATTACCGAGGGCTTATTACTGAAGGCCCCGTGGCCGTAGGTAAATTAGTTTTACCCAAAGAACCGAGTGCGAATTACCGAAGGTCTAATGGGTGTGGGTAAATTAATTTTACCGAACGCCTTATCGAGGGTGTGAGATCATCGGTAAGTTTCTCTGTCATTAAACCCAAAACTAGGTTTTTGTGCCCCCAATTTCATTCTTCGAGTCAAGTACTTTCCCCAAACAGAAAACCTTCGTCCACGCATTCCCCCAAATTGGTTGCTCTGAACCAAAGTTGTCTCCCTCGCCCTGGTTGTGTTCGCGCAAAACTTTGTCTTCCTCGCCACAAAACGTTGTCTTCCTCGCCACATGTCGCTTTCTTCATCGTTCGCACAGGCAGTGGCAGACCTCCCACTTCGGTGGTGCTTCCTTCTCTTGTAGCAGAGGCGCTTCGTTCGAGGGTTTGTTCGAGGCTAAATGTTTCCATTGGTTTGGGCTATTAGCAGAGTTTCCATCTCTTTCCCTCACGCGTAGAGGTAGAGCTATTCCAGAATTGGTAAGTGTGTCGTTTTGCGACTTCGCAAATGGGCGCTGTTGTGATGCCATGTTTTTCGATTTCGTTTTGCAGGACTGGGTAATGGGGCGTCGAAGGTCGAGAAGCGCACTCTAGGGCAAAGGTGTGGACATTGTTCCCTTTTTTCCTCTACCGTGGTCTTTGGAGGCTATCTTCGTCTTCGTCTACAGTTTGTAGTGTGGAGGGGGAGGTAAGTTCTTTGTCTGTGAATTTAAATGATTTTGCCAAAAANGATAAGTTACANGTTTGTTNTGNTCNCATTGCTCTGCCAAAAATGCTTTTTGTGTTGTACAAGGATCCTTCAGTATCAGTTTTTTCTATTTTGGCAGTATAGTTGTTGCGCCTGCTGTTAGAATTTAAGAAATCATTCTACTATATGTCATAAGTCGTATGTAGAAAACCTCGTACTATTTACATATTATAATAGAAATAACCTTTTTGTCTTCATATTATTCTTCTCTGTTATTGTTTTTGCCAGTTTTCTTTTTTCTTTTCCTGTCTTTTTTAATTATTTTTGCACAAGATTATAGGCATTCCCAAACATAGTGCAGTGATAGTTTTGGTTGTTGTAATCCTTAGGTTCTCCAACAAATGTAGTTTTATGTTTCTCTACCCGAGTCTCTCATACATAGTGCCATAGAATTAAACTAAAGTATTAATATCCCTTTAAATGGAAGTGCCAAACAAATGGCTCTTCAAGAGAAGAATAAGATCACATTTGTAGATGGTAACCTTCTTCTGCAAATCCTCGGTTTAATGCATGAGATGAAATCTGTTTTCAGCAGTTTGGATAAACTGAAATTTGCACCTTCAAATGTTAAAACCAGTTGAAACAGATGTTTCAAAATTCTTTTTGATCTTTGGCTTTGCCTTTTCAAAACAACAATTGTAGAGGCATATTGAATAGCATAAACCAAATTCAAGAAAATGGACTTTTCAGCATTGGAAGCTAAAACAGGATTCTGCTTAACCAGGTAAGCTCTCTTTTCTCCTTTTTTCTGTTTGGATTTTTCCATTTCCATTGTTTCAATAGTATGTTTGGATAATTTTTCTGATTTGAATCTTCTCTTAAAAATTTCATGTGTTTTTGTGACACCGATATGTTAAGTGTTCTGTAATAGTATTTGGGACTACTGATAGATTTTGGGTGGATGTGGTTTTTTGGTTATGGCTTTTTCTTTCACCGTCTCTTTCTAAACTTCGTTAAGTATATTTGATGTGGGAAAATAAAATTTTAACACCATTTTTTGACACCATTTTGACACTGCACACGTGTCAAAATGTGGTTGGACGATTTCAAATTAAAAAACAAACTTTGGTTTTTTTCTTCAAAACATACCCCTGTCTCAACTTTTTTAATTTGAAATCGTCCAATCACATTTTGACACGTGTGTAGTGTCAAAATAGTGTCAAAAAATGGATTTAAAATATCATTTTCCTTTGATGTGTACAGTGTTCCATAATAAGTTGTTCATATGAAGAAGTATCATTCTGAAAATAATAATGAAAAAGAATGCCCATTATTTTCTATAAATAGAATAGCGGAGAAGGAATTAAAGAAGTATATATTCTAGAAATGAGTGATATGGAATTATTTATTACTACTTTCTATATATTGTAAAAAGTAAAAAGTTGTCAAAATCTCTATTTATATATATATTTTTAGGTGATTTCCTATGTAAAAGTCATACCATAAAGTTTTAAGACACATTATGTTTACTGCATTATTTTGAGACATTCTTAATACTTTTGCTTTAATCCAAGGGTTTTTTATAAATCTCATTTTTTATAAATTTTTATTCACTCTTTAATAGAAGTTCAATCTTTAAATCCAGTCTTGAATTTAAGATTAACCATAATATTACATTTATAAAAATAATAAATTTTACACACACTCACCAACAATAATATATTATGAATAATATATTAGTTTTAAATCCTTGATTTTTTTTAAAAAAAATATTCATACTTAATGAGTTTTAGTTTTATATAAAAAAATGAATTAATAATATATAATAAGATAATATGTTAAAAAATTATATTTAATAAAAATACAAGTATAACTTGTATAAAAATAATAAATTTTATCTCAATTTGGAAGAGACAATATTACTCTATTTTGAAAAAAAAAAAAACTTTGATTAAATTGAATTAAAGAGACATATATAGAAATTAAATTGAAATCAAGACAATAACACTTAGCAGTGGCACTAACACTAACACATTGTACTATCCTACCACATGACATTGTTATATTACAGACTTGACACGTAGCAACAAAAAATCTTAATGTCCTTAGTATTTTTTTTTTTTCAAAAGGGCGTAATTAAGGCACTTTTCAAAAGTTATGATGCAATTGAAACATTTTTAAAAGTGGTGACGAACTTGACACACACATATCAAAGTGGAAACTATTTGACTAGTCAAACCTTAATATTATCTCACACTATTGTCTACTTAATATAATTCTAGATTATGTTTATATGATCGAGATTCTTCAATCAACACAATATCATGTCAACCAAAACATTTTGAAAAGAGTCAATAAACTAAAGTCAGTAGCTAAAACATGTTATTAAATATTAGGAAGATCAATCAAAGTGATTATCTTATTGGACTAGGCCTAATTAGATAAAAGCCAATAAACATAGTATAAATAATGTGGTTCACGAGGTAAATTAGGTATTCACTATTACATAATTTTTTTTCAAATAATGCACACCCCTCACTTAACTATCAAAGTTGAAAAATAGAAAAAGGAAAGGGTTTGAATAGAGTTTTTAAAACTTTTAGCAAATAAGTGTTTTTGTAGGAGTTAAACCACTTGTAATAAACATTAAACACTTAAGTATTACTAAGAGGGTTTAGGAAAACTTTTAAAATAAAAGCAAAAAGGAAAGTTTATTTTCATACTAGTTCACTCCAAACTGAACTACATCCAATTCTTCCTTAAACACTTAGGGGTTCCACTAATTTTCAAAGATTATAACACATTTTTAACCACCCCTGGTTTTACAATTAACCCAACTGGTTAGAATGAATTTCATCACTCCTGGTTAAAGCTAGTCCAACTTTCTAGTATTTTTAACTCTACCAAGTTAAACTTACAAGTGTTTGAATTCACTTCTAAATCTAAACACAACATGTTTTTTGAAATACATGTGGAGAATATTACTTTCATAAAGGAAGATATGAAGTCAATGCAATGAAGTTCTGAAAACTTGTAAAGAAATCTTTTATTTTTCAAAGAAAGTGTCTTAGACAACATGAGCGTTAGAGAGAAAACAACATCGTGAGCGTAAGCAATATAATTCTTGTTATTGTCTTATCTTTATACAATTCTCTTTATATAAACATTTTCAAAAAAGATCCATTATTCAAAGCTTTGACTTTCAGGAATCTAGCCTTTTAGTACAAGGTCATTGTTGCGTGTACGAAAGAGATGGATAGAAGGCATAAAGGAAATATTCCTAGAATATCTTCTTATATCTTAACTTTCATCTAATTCTGATAGGATCTCAAAACTAAAGGATCTCTAAAAAGAGTATAAAATAAACTAGAATATTTTTAGAAGTGGAAGAGAAGACCAGAGAAAGAAAGAAGACTGATTTTGCTATTTTTTTGATTGGAGAAAGAGTTTTCTATTTTATAGAGTTAGAAAAGAATAAAATAAATAAAAGAAATTAAAACCAATGATTTTAACATTACAAAATTAATTGACATTAAAAAATTTAAATGATTTTAACGTTGCAAAATTCATTGACATTAAAAAATTTAAATGTTAACATAACAAGAATCTTTAACAATAACCTAATATTATTACAATACAAAAGAGAAAAAAAAAAAAAACTTCAAAACTAAAGTTTACTTAGACAATATTTATTCACAAAAGTATATTTTCCAAAATGAAGAGTTAGAAATATCTCCACTTAAAAGGTTGAAAAGTAAAGATGAGAGTTTTTTTTTATAGAATCTTTTACCTTGTACATAATAGTTTTAATTGCGTAGTCACAATTACCGTTTCTATATTGATGAAGAAGAGAAAAAAATTGTTTCAAAAAGTTTATTTTAATATGCATTTCATATATATATATATATATATATATATATATATGCCTCTTCTAGAAATTATGTTCTTAAAATAGTTTCAAAATGTTTTTCATGACTTCAAGAAGTTTATTTCAAGTATGCTATTCCAAAAGGTTTTGAATTTTTATTATGAAATATTTTTATTACTGATAATCCGGAGGTCACTTTACCAAACATAAAATTAATTTGAAAATTATGAAGGTGTGATTAGAAATTTCTGTGAGTTAGAAATTATTGGGGTACCGTAAGAAAAAGGCCACAATTGATTTCGAAATCGAAATGTTCAAAACAAAACAGGGCCAGTTTCAATTCTTGGATGAATTAGGCCCTATTTACACTAGGCTAACTTCATTTGTGCAAAAATATAAATAAAAGTATCATGCATAGTAGCTTACGATGGAATCGCATATACTTTTCATTTTTTTTAAAGTACCTTTTTACAATTAAATTTTTAGTAATTTTTCTTTTCTAGTTTGTAAGTTTGTAACGCTACTGAAAATAATAGTTCCACAATGTGACACTAACGTTATTAATGTTTTGAATTTTAAAATTTAATATATTTAAATGTAAGAAATTTGGGAAATGCCAAATAAACTGAAAGGGAAGAAAAATAATGAGAAGTAACAAGATAAAAAAGTTAATATTTCAATTGGTATCATTTTGAAAATATTTCACTATGTGAATGTCACAAATTCGTATGTATCTTTAATGTTGGTTTATTTTCATATGTCAACTATTTGAGTATACATGAAGACGAATTTTTCATTCACTTTTGTTTTCTGAAAAAAAAAATTTGAGAGAGCTGATTTGCGTGAAAGATGGAGCAAGTAATCCACGCAAGTTGCAATGAATGGAGAATGTGGACTCATTTAAACTAAAAGACTATTGCTTTATTTTAAAAAAAAAAAAAAACTGAAGATTTCTGGAGAGATTCCTTGGAGTCAATGCATGCTTTGGAATTGATTATGGAAAGCGGGAACTGATTCTTCTCTGAGAAGGAATGAATTTTTTCTATAGTGAGGTAAGCATGGAATCCGTGAGGAGTGGAATTGATTATGGTGGCGATAATAGAGTGGTGAATCGATTATGGGGAAAGGGTTGAAATTGGTGAAAATAATTATGTAATCTTATTGAAGTGATAGAATCAATTATGGTTTGGTAGAATCAATTATAGTATGGTACAATCGATTATGATCATGTTCAGTGTGTAGTAGAATCAATTTTGGAAGTGATTATGGGATTGGTGAAATCAATTCTATTGTTGTCGAAATCGATTATGACCATTGAAACCGAGTTTGCTGAGTTAAACCTAGTTTACGAACCTTGTTTATCGATCTTACCACTCTAAACAAACCTTACTTACCGACCTTATCGAACTAAACCGAACTTGTTGACCTTACTTGTTAAGTTTGACTAGCTTTTCCTATGTTATTGTGCTTGACAACCTTCTCCTCTATTATCATACTTGACTAGTGAAATCAAACCTATTGAGTTCAAGCTGAGTTTATTTGATTAGAGGACATCTTTTTATTATTTTCAATTTTAAAGAACAATTGTATACTAATGTTAATTTTTTTTTCCTTTAATAAATCACACATAATATTTATTAAAGACAAAATATTGAATTATTAACTAAATTCAAACATAATTAAAGGAATTAAAATTTTTATATTAATATTATAATTATTTTTTTATTGCATTAAAAATAAAGTATGTCAATTATTTAGTTCAACAATTTCGATTCCAGTTTATTAAGACTTATTCTAAATCAATGAATTGCGATTTATCATATTTTGTCTTCAAATTGTACTTTTGTCTTCATTAACTAAATGATATATATTGATTAGTCTGTCATGCAAATCAATTCATCTTTTTTATTCCTCATATTCTTCCATGTAGAGTCTTTGATACTCTTAATTAAAAACTTGATCAAAGTTACAAGAAAATTCAAAACTGTACTCTAGATCATATTGAATAATAGACAGTTTAAAGTTATTAAATTTTATTACTAAAAATAATAAAACCAAATAAGTTTTTTCACTAGAAAAAAGACTTATTATTAATAGTCAATTTTGTCTTCAGTTTCGTTGACAAATCTCAATTTAGTCCCTCGTTTTAAAAGTGATTGAAATGGTCTTTACTTTCAAAATTTTGAATCAAATTAGTCCCTTCAGTCAAACAGAAACAAACAACGTTGTTAAGGGCTTGATGATTTGGCAGAAGAGATATTATTTTATAGATATATCTATAAAATAATATCTCTTATGCTAAATCATTAAACCCTTAAGACCATTTGTTTCTGTTTAACAAAAGGGACTAATTTGACTCAAAATTTTGAAAGTGAAGACCCATTTCAAACACTTTTAAAACGAGGGATTAAATTGAGATTTGTCAACGAAACTGAGAACAAAATTGGCTATTAAACCTTTATAATAACATCATTGAACTATACAACTCTAACGTGGTTAAGTTAAAATCTAAAATATATTAAATTTTGAGATAGAAACAAATACTAAATTTTTCTAAATTTAAGAATTAAAAACATATTAACTTAAAGTATAACCAATCAGAATTTAGTCTTAACTAAATGTTAAAGCTATAATTATATAATAAATATATGCACATATGTTACATTAGAAAAAACAATAAATAAAATATTTACACATTTTATCTATCTAGATTGTAGGTATAAAAGAATATATTGAATATCTTTGAAAGTTGTGATAGCAAGTTAATAAGAATCACATATTTGTCGAAAGTAATAATGAAGTTTTCTTCACGGCATACAATTTGAATTAAATTTAACTAGAAGATGACTTGTTAATGTTAGGTATAAAGCTACAAATATCTCGTCTCTTCCTTTTGAAGAATGAAAAATTGTTGGAGAAGCTCACAATAAAAGAATGAAATAATAGAGATCACGAATAAAGAATTTTTCGAAACATGTAGATTATTGTTCTTAAGAATTTATCTACAGTGTATTGTACAAGTCTCCTAAAATACAACACGAACTTTTCGAAAATTTCTAAATATTTCAGAACTAGCAAGAATCTCTAAAAAGAGTAGAAAACAAATCAAAATATTTTAGGAAAGAAAAAGAGAGAAAGAATGGAACTAAGAGAAAAAAAAGAATGGGAGAAGAGTAACTTTGATATGTATTTTCGAGAGAATGAAGTGCTCTATTTATAGAGCATGCGGCACCCCCTAAGTTCTAAACTTGTGGATCAATCCCGTAAGGGAGGATAGTCAAAACGGTTCTATAGCATTGAAGATGCCATGACTTGCGGGAGGCTATGACTGCACATCACGATTTGGTCAAAAACCATTCCACAGAATCTGCATCTTATTGTTGCAAACAAAGCCATCCGATTCTGCACCCACAATTTTTGGAAGCAACAACTTTTGCAATACAGGATTTACATACTTTAGATGTTATTTAGGAAGGTTGAAGAAAGGGGGAAATTGGCGTAACGAATGGAGGAAGGAAGAAAATGGACAGTCTACAAACCCTAAATGCACTAATCAGGAGATTGAGAAATTTGGGAGGGAGAAATTGACACTTAGAGTTTAGACAATGTTTTTAGAATTTAATAAAAAAAAAGTTTGAGTGTAAAATGTTGGGAGGTAATAGATGTAAAAAAAGATGGAGAATGAAAGTGAAAAATGTATTATAATTTAGGTAGGTTTTAAACCTCTTCAAAAAAAATTAAAACCTCCACAATCATTGTCATTTTAAAAATCTATCTGAATTATCCTAAATTATGTTAATTTGTGAGAGGTTTTATAACTTCTGCAAAATAACCTTTTTGTAATGAAAATAAATAAAGAAAGATATAGAGAACAATAATGTCTTTTTCATCATGGAAGAGATCTTTAATAAAGAAGATTGGACCCAAGTTGATTTCCTTAAAAAAATAATCTTATTGATCAACAACAAAAATATATTTATGTTAGTGGTGATGTGTGTTGGAAAATAATGTATATGTACAATACATTTATAAACATGCATACACATATACACATACTCATAAATAAAATACAATAACAAAAAATATGACACACAACTATGTACATCCAAGAAATTTATTGAACTGTGATAATATTCAAGTTGACTTTTTATTCTTAAAATAGTTTTTTACTTTTTCATTTAATACTTAATATAAAACATTGATGAATATTCACTTCAAAATCAACATAAAAAACATATCATTTAGTCTCAACCTATATAAGGACGAAAATAAGTGTAAAGATTTATGTAAATTGTAATCTGATCATTGTCTCATACATATTTTATATATATATATATATATATATATATATATATATATATATATATATATATATATATATATATATATATATATATCCACTAGTGTAAAAAGGTATTTTCAACATACTGATTAATGATGTTTTTTGAGCTGAAATAAGAACAGGGTGGCAAGATTGTAATTAAGGTGAACTTTTTAGCAATGGTTCCTATATCAATCGTCATTAAATGTCAATACGGGAGAAACAACAATAGTTTTATCACTAACCGTTGTTGAAAATTTTAAAAATGATAACAGTTTGAATTTCAACCAGCTTTAAAAATCTTAGGTTTAAGAAATAGCAACGGTTGGATGCAATACTCGTCGTTAAAAATGTTTAACCTTTTCAATTCTTCACTCATCCACAGTTCTTCGCCTCGTACTCTCGTTGTCGATAAACACTGCACCCTTAAAATTTGAGTTTAAAGCCATTTTTGGAGCACATTTGGCCATCATTCTTCGTCAGACCACCCACATTAGGGTTCGTCATTGCCTTCTTTGTTGTTTGTTTCTTTCATTGTCGTTGCGGTGAGCCTCATCATCTTTTGTGCGCCGTTGTCCACTTGCAATGTCTCCCTACACCAGTGTTGTTCGCTTGTTAGTTGAAGTAACTGAATACCTAGAAAACACTAAAAGGAGGACGAGGTGAGGGGAGTGTTGAATAATTTTATAGGAAAACTTTTCACAAAGGAGATAGTTTAGTAGCTTTGTCAAGGATTATAAGATTTATATACGTTGTTAAATGCTTGACTTGAAAGTTTTGTTCAAATTATACGTTCTCAAACAAATATTTTTCAATCGTTGGAACAAATTTGTTGCAGCATTTTGATAAAGCTATCTATTAATAAAAAGACGTTTGGTGACAAGAGCTTTTATAACAGTTAAGATAATATGCAACTGCATGAATTGTAAGAGAAGTATTGAGTAAGATTAAAGCAACAAACACACAATTTTTATATAGGTTCACTCCACCGAACTACGTCCAATTCTCCTGTAAGATCTCTTATAGGGTTCCACTATGTTGGAAATAGAATGGCTTAGTTTCAACACCAAGAGGGGGGTGAATTGGTGAAAATAAAAAATCAGAGTCTTTTTAAAATCTTTTTCGTAAAGTATAAAACTTTCAAAAGTTTCTTGAATCTCAGTGAAAAAGATAAATCAAGTGCAGCGAAAAATAGTTGACTATGCAGAAAATAAAGTCGACTTGAAAATTAAAGAGTTAAGGGATAGAAGATTCAAACACAGTTTTTATACTGGTTCGGCCAAACTGCCTACATCCAGTGTCCTTCCTGTACCCGGAAGCAAATGCACTATAATGGTCAAGGTTTTTACAACAAGGTTTCTATAGAGACCTCTACGTCAAAATATAAAACAATTCTCTAACCCTCTAGCCTAAATATAGGCATATACAACACCTAAAGAACAATAACAAGATATCCCTTCTCCTGCAGTCTTTGTCAACTTTGAACAATCCTCAATGTTCCCAGAATGCAGCAAATCCTCTTCCTGTAATCACAACAAGGCAGCCTCAATCTTCACAAGATTGAGAGAAGTATCTGATCACGTAAGAACATCTTGAGTGCAGAATGATCAACCAGACTTAAGTGCACACCAATGCTTGCTCGTCAAGCAACTCTTCAAAGAATGATCACCACGACCTTCTTGATGAGTTCTTAGAGCTTTTCACTTTCTAACAAAGATCAAGATCTGAAACAATAGAATGAAAATGTTAGAATTACCAAAAGTCTCTGTAGAATACATGATTATGTCTATATATAGTTTTCTGTAAAATAGACGCTCCCAAAGTTGACTTCGCTACTAATACAGCCAACTTTAGTTCAACAATTATGACAATTATAACATTTAGTAGCATTCAAACCAACTAAATTGATTGCACATTTAATTTAGTTGACTAACAATTAATGCTTGGTCAAAGAAACAAAATATAGTCGTTATAGTTCACAAGCATCAACAGAAATTCAAAACATAACTAACTAAGTCGAGAAGCTTGCGCATACAACCGACTTGTCACTTCAATGCAGTTTTGAAGATCGTTCTTTGCAAAAATACACACATTTTTTTTGAAAATCTGTGCAAAGTCACGAGTTTTAATCGACTTGCTTCATAATGAAGTCGACTTAAAACTTGTAGTTTTGCCACACAATATAAGTTCAACCAAAGTGCATGTGATTTTCTTTTCCAAAACATATGTCATGCAATCACAGATGATATCTCATGTAGAAAGCAATGTGTATGCAGACGTAGATAGAATTAACACAAACATGTTCTTTAAGAATTCATACACGTGAAAGTAATGAACATGTAACACATATCAGTACAATATCAGTACATGTGTTATTAATAATGTGTTGTGATTATCAAAAACCAGAAGCACTATGAGATTGTAAGGTTTAGCTAAATCAGTGTTCCCCTTAACAACAATCTCAACACACTATAATCTTCAACAAGATTACAACTAAGTATTCTCACCACTCCTAGTTTCACCTAGTCAATCCAAGTAACCCCATTACTCTAACTAGAAGTTTCACCCACTCATAGATGTGCAGTATTCTTCATCACTAATGGTATCCTTAGACACTCCCAATATCTTCCAGATACACTGTCTAGTTGACTTTCACCCACTCCTGGTTTTTAATAGACAAACTCGTCTAGCTACCATTTAATTGTACTGAGTTAAACGTTAAGTGTTTGAAATCTCTTCAGAATTTGCCATCAAACAGATCTCTTACAAGTCCTTAGACGATTACTCTCGCAAAGAGGATATGTATACAATACAATTCAATCTAAAGAGTTTTATCTCTTCTTATAACAGTAAACTTATGATTCTATGAAGCTTGAAAATATTTTTTTTCTTTTTATCTTTTCTTCTCTTCACAAATATTTTCTTTTGTGTTCTTGTGTTTATTCTCTTGCTCTTTTCTTCACCATTCTTCAGTATATTGCCTTCAAGAAAATGTTTGTTAGATAGTACTTTACTTTGATCTTGGAATCCTCTTAGCCATATTACAGGTACAAGTCGTTGGTTAAAGTCAACTTGTTAAAGTAGATATGTTTTTTCAGTTCTTTATCAAAGGTAGGTTGTATGACCTTTTTGACGCGACTTTTGATAGAGAGAACATTCAATGAATGTCCTTTTTGTCTCTAATGTCCACTTTTGATTTGTATTTAATAGAGTAGGTGGATACTTGATATAAGTAATCTGCACAAAGTATAGTAGATATGCATGTAGGCAGATATGTCTTTTGTCTTATCACTTTTCTTGTTTTTTAGCATTATGCATTTAATGACATTTAATTCTTATTTAGAACAACAAAGTGTTTTTCACATTTTCTACCGCTCAAGCAGGATTTGATCGCTTAAGAATTTGACTAAGATACCATGTAGTTTATGAAGTTTTTATCGTTAGATGAAAAGCAATCATTTAGCACAAGGTATCGTTGTCATATGTAAGGATTTTACTGAAAATGCTTCTTTAAGTTATCTATGTTTCGTTCAAAAGCTTGTTTGGCAATGTGTGTTTCAACACAAGTTTTTGGATCATCGGTTAAGACTTTTAGCATACCTTCCAATAACATCTTTTGACATTTTATCTATCAAGACATATTGAGAACTTGTTTGAGCATTGCTTAGCAATGTATAACACGAGTGCATTTAGCAAGACACTTATTGACGCATTTAATAGGAAAATGTTTAATATTGCGTTTGTTTAAGTACTTGCACGTTTACTAAAGCTTTTCTCAAGGTATTTAGATTTCACAAAAACTTTTCATAAATCGCTTATCTTTTAGCTATATTGTTTTTTTAGAAATAACACTCTGTTACTCATTTTGTTTATTGTTATTTGTTAAACTTTAAAACATATGAAGACATTTGGACAGTTCAGTCTTATAGACGATCTTATCTTAACAACAGCTGTTGTTCGCACACCGTTGGAAGTCACTATTGTTCTCACTAACATTCATGCAAACACGTTATACATATCTTTCTAGTATGTTCCTCCATCACTTTTTGCCATCAATCTCTTCTTTCTTTCGTTTCTCCATTGGGATTGCTTTGGCTGGCCTACACTGTTCATTTCTCATATGGTTTTCCTCTTAATGTTACTCTTCATTCCACATAAATGGACTTTTTTTTTAATTTAATCAGTATTTTTATTTATAAAATTATAATTATATATATATATATATATATATATATATATATATATATATATATATATGTGTGTGTGTGTGTGTGTGTGTGTGTGGTTGAACCCGTGGTGGGTCGGGTTGGCCCACCAACCCATCTACCTAATTTTATTTTATTAAAATTTAATTTTAATTTTATAAAAAAATATTTATTTATTTTTTTGCTTAAAATGATTATTTAAGTTCCCTATTTTCAAAATTAATTAAAGACCATGTTGGAGTGAAATTTAGAAGTGAAATTTGTTTAGATTTAAAAAATAAAAAGTTTATAACTTTTTTTATTTAAAAAATTGTATTTAAGTGAACCAGTGATCGAACCGAATTCAAATTTTTTTAACTCCCTAATAAATGAATCAGATTGAATTGACTCATTAAATTACCCACCCGTAATATATTAAACCGGATCAGATCAAATTATCCGGACAAGTCAAATTTTCACAAGTTATACAATCAACATTCATACATAAAAATTATCACAACTACAATCAATATTTCAGTCCTTATCATCACTACCCCTCATAAAACTAACGCATGGTAACATTAATGTCCTAAGAATCACTACTTCCTCGTTCCAAACAATTTGTTTAGTTTCTCTCACTTGTAGAAAATTCCTTTTCTCTATTCCTAAAAATATAAATCCCACATGATGATCTAACTAATTACATGGATATTAAATTAAAGATTAAATCAAAATTCAACTGAGATTGAATGAATAAATTTGAGGCATGTGCATATTCATCCTAATTAAATATACCTCAAAATGGTAAAATATCTTTAAAAATAAAACAAAAGTGAAGTTATAATGTTTTAAGTTTTGTGAAATAAATGTAAAAAGATTGTAAAATAAATGTAAAAAGCTTTTTACAGCAACACGAGTGATTCCAAATACTTACTTCTTATAAAAAAATAAACAAAAAACCTACAAAAAAAATAAAGAAATTTCTAAAATAATATAGATTTTTTTATAAAACTTCATTACTAAAAATTATTTAATAATTCAACATTTTAACAATAAAAAAGCCTATGTTTTAAAAACTAAATCTCCAACTTCTTTTTACATCTTTTGTACGTACTTAAAACTCAATCAAAACATAATAGTATAATAAAGACAATAATATTTTGACAACTCTTTTTTAACAACTTTTTAATAACAGAATACGTATTATTATTTTACTAGTTTGTTTAAATTTATATTTAAAAAAATATTTGAAATCAACGAATCATAAATTACCACATATATAATTTCAAAAAATTATAAAAAAAAGTCAAATAAATAAGAAATAAGAAATAAGAGATACAACTACAATAAATAATGAATGATGGCAAAGATCATCAATGAGAATAAAGTGCACTGCAGTCGAGGTGGCATAAATGGTCTTGAATACTGGAATTTTGCAGTAGATGAAGTAATAAATAACTTTGTAAACATTAAACTCAAGTTCCAGTAAGTATATGATAGAGACTATCAGATTTCTCTTAGGTGAACTGTGGTATGTGTCGGATCCAAAAGTTTTAACTTAAAAAACTTTTAATTGTGTTGTAATTTTCAAAATTATTTTAATTATTTTTTTTTCTAAAAACATCATTAACGAAGTTACGCTAGGTCCATTATTAATTTACGGTTTTTAATAACTTTTAAATTTCTTTTCATAAGACTTTTCTTTTCACTGTTCCTGATATTATATAATATTACGTGTGAGATCATTGTTTCAATTTTAATTTATTTTTATATTTTACTAATTTAATTTATTTTTATTTTTCAAAATAAAATAATATTATTATTTTTAGTTTAAAACTAAATTTTTTATTTACATAAATATTATATTTATATTTTTTTATTAAAAATATTTTTTAAGTTATCACATTATTATATATTATTAATTTATGTTAATTATATATATTTTTTATCTATATATAAGGTCCAGTCTCTTCAATCATTAAAATAATTTTGTAAATAATTTTATCTTTTTTATTGAATAATTAGTTGTGACATGAATATTTGATGACTTTTGAAAAAAAAATTGTCACAAATTAAAAATAATCAAATGATATATAAATTTGTTAATAAATTTTGTATTAATTACTTTTATATAATAAAAATAATTTTAATAAATATTTATGATATATATTGTAAGATATTTAAAGATAGAGTATTAGATGCAGAGTATTTAAAATAATATAATCTATTATTTTATTTAAAAATATCAACAATATAGATATAAAAAATTTAATAAGAAGTTTTATGATATAAGAAACTTTATTTTCTAAAACTTTGTTTTTTATAATTCTTTTGGTTTTTTTTTTAAAATTTCTAACTTCTTATTCATTTATCGGAAAATAAGAATTGTCTGACGGTTCCTCCAAGCCAGACCTTCATTTCTAACCAATTCATTAGCCATAGAATAAGTTGATTTCTATCCTTTTCCTTTAAAGTTTGGTGTCATTGCATGTAGGGGTTTTCTTCACTCTTTTGGGGTCTGAGTCTTCTCTAAGAATCTTTGTTGATCAATGGTACTGAGAGTATACTTTGATCAAATTGACATGAATTGTAGGAACAAATAGAGATCCTGGAGTTGTAGGAAAAATTTTATAGTTACTCGAACTGTTGGAGCGTCAACCAGGTAAGAGAAACTAGTTTATTTGGTTTGGATTTGGTATACATGTGATATTTGATATTTTTATGATGATGTAATGATTGATTTGTGAACTTTAATTAAATCCTGAAATTTGGTATTGAGTGCTTGAAAAGAGTGGTGTGTTGAATTGAAAACTTATTCATGTTGGTGTGTAGTTAGTTTGCTGATGTGAAAAGTTGTTTATTGATGAATTTGTGAATGTAGATTTAGTGAATATGACTTGATGTATTTTTATAGAACTTTGTTTGGGATAAATTAGAAGAGTGAGTTTTGAACATAAAATGAAGACTTTTACAGTTAAAATTCTAAGATCATAGTTTTGAGAAAAGTTTGTAATTTTGAGAATTATCTTGGGACCATTTAAGACTTAGTTGGCTTCTTATTGTACTAAAATATGGTGATAAGCATCTGGTAGATCATTCGGTAAGAAATCGTCTAGTAATAAATCGTCTAGTAAGCAGTCATTTGGTAAAGAATCGTTTAATAAGGAGTCGTTTGGTAAATAATTATATGATAAGGAGTCGTCTAATAAGAAGTCGTCTGGTAAAGAGTCGTCTAGTAAGAGTCCTCTGATAAAGAATCGTTTAGTAAGAAATCGTTTGATAAAGAGTCGTATGATAAGGAGTCGTTATATATATATTATTTTTTAATTTTGTAAATTATGAATAATATTTATGATTAATAAAAGAATAATAAAAAAATAATATATAAATAGTAATAAAATTTATATTTTTTATTAATTGTTGTCACAAAAATTCATATTTTTTGTAGTGCCATTTTGATAAATTTTAATATGGTCTTTATAACATTTATGGTTGAGATTACATTCTTAAATAATAAAAAAATAGAAGTTAATATGTAAATCTAAGTCATATAACTTGCCAAGTAATAAAGTTGACATCTCTAATAAACAAAGTTGAAATAATTGAAAGAAATATATTGAGACTGTTTAAACTTGTTTCCTTATAATAAACTTTGGTTATTGAAATACAAAAGACATATTAAATATTTCAATACGAAAACGTAACATTTACATTAATAATAGTAATAAAAAAAAAAAACTGACTTAACCAATCACTTAGTCCAGCTACTTAAACTTAATGCCTCTTCTAAGTTATGTGAATTAATAAGATATGTTCTCATAAAATGTAATGTATAAAAGTATCGTCGTGACTATAAAATTCCAACAATAGTAGTACCTCAAGACTTATATCTGTATAGAGAGAGTACAAACATCATAAGAAGACAAAACAAACACATTTATGAAAATCAAGCAAACATAAAAATAAACATCTTTCCTTTAAAGCTTGTTATTTAAATTTGATGGAAATTGTAGTTAGTAAATATGCACAAATATCACCTCCTTAGCATATTGAAACAACATTTAGACATTCTTTTCAAATGTAAAGCTAATAATTTTCATATCTTTCAAACTCGTAATAACAAGTTAAGAATCACATTTTAATCGAAAGTGATAATAATGTTCATTTCTTCATAGAGAAAAATAAAATCACGAGAGAACAAAACCAAGATTTATCATAAAATCCAGCAGACATATCACTCACTCCTATTCCTTAAGCACTCAACTAATAAATGTATGCGTACCTTTTCACCAAACAAGTCTAGATGTTGATTAAGACTATAGTTGTATAATAAATATGCACAAATATTACCTTAAAAAAATAAGCACAGTAAAACAAATATGTATACATTTTATCCATATGAATTGTAGGTATGAAAGGATCCTTCTAATATTTTTGAAAGTCGTGATGACAAATAGAGAATCACATTATAGTTGAACGTAATAATGAAGATTATTTCTTTGTCACGAAGAATGATCTCAATCAAATTTGATTAGAAGTCAACATATAAATATTATAGAGAAAGGCTAAGGGATAAATAATATTGGTTGTGGGTTTGGAAGATATATTGCAAAATGTTAGAGGTTCAATTTTTTTCATTAACAAAACTAATAATAAATATTTACTGATAAAATTAATATAAAAAGTCTAAAAATATTCATGTATCGTATAATTATTTGGTTAACTTTGGATCGGATAATCCACACAGTCAAGAATGATCATGACAACTACCAAAGAGATTGTTCAATCATAGTTCATTGATAGAATAGTCACTTTTAAATAATGATCAAATTTGATAGTTATTAACTTACAACAAAACACGATTAGTACACTAGTGCAGAAAGGGTTTTAAACGTCAATTATTTTGACCTTTTAACCTCACCTCCCGAACCGACGTCTTTACGAGTGACGTTAATGGGACGTCGGATTCCTGCAGGTGCGATGTCGCTATAGACGTCAGTTTAGTGCAAAGCTCGATGTCCATAAAAACATCTGACGTTGCACTAACCGACGTCTAAGGGCACTATAGACATCAGTCAGTGACACGTGCGACGTTTATAAAGTCGTCAAACATTGCATTAACCGACGTCTATGGGTACTATAGATGTCAGTCAATACATTAACCGACGTCTATGAAGTGTTCGTTGTGTTTTGGTACAGTTTTTCTCGTGTCTTTGGGTAGCGTAGTAGCACCTCCTTCCTTTGTTAGTTTCTTCATAAGAAAAAATTGTGTCTTTTGGATTTCTCATGGCATTTCAACCCACAGACGAACCTGAGTCGTTGCCTAGGTCCATTCCGACCGCCAATGAAAAAGAATACGGTGAGAATACGATGTCAGCGTATTCTCACCGTATTCTTTTTTGTTAACGGTCGGAATGGACTTAGGCAACAACCCAAGTTCGTCTTTGGGTTGAAATGCCATCAGAGATCCAAAAAACGCAGGTTTTTCTTACGAGGAAACTAGCAGAGGGAGAAGGTGCACTACACTACCCAAAGGCACAAGAAAAATCGCTCCAAAACACAATGAAAACTCATTTTTATTGGTTCAAATGAAAGATAATACATCAAAGATTACTTTAATCGGAGTAAAAACAACTTTAAATGGTTAAAAGGAGATCAAACACACCTAGAAATGCAATGCAGCAGAGAGAAAAAGCGAAGACAATGAAACTATTGGTTCGCAAACTACTGGTTCGCACGGATTATTTAACAAGAAATCAGACGTCAGTTGGCCACAAACCCGACTTCTATAATTGCATATACGTCGGGCGCCTCACTAATATAACGTCCATTCGATTTAAAAATTAATATTTTTGTTATATATAGACGTCGGCTTGGTGGGACGAGACGTCTAGTTGGCGGAAACGATTTACTTTTCACATACCTGGTCAGATTATAAACGTCGGTTACTAAGGCAACTGACGTCTATAATTGTATATAGATGACAATGTGGCGGGATCCGACATCTATAAGGCGGAAAAGAGTGACTATTCACTTACCTGGCAGACATATAAGCGTCAGGTAGAAGGTGCCCCGACATCTATAGTCTAACAGGTAGGTGAATAGCCATTAATTTCCGCCATATAGACATCGGGGCCCACACCGAACTGACGTTTATATGTCTCAAAGAAATGACTTTTCACCTAACTGTCAGACATATAGACATCAGATGGGAGAGCCCCGACGTCTAAAATACTATAGACGTTGGGGAGCCATCTAACTGATGCCTATATGGCCAACTTATTTACGGAAATGCCACCGGTCATCATTATACATTGTACTTACCCTTAACCGACGTTTAAGGGGTGACGTTAAATAACGTTTTTGTACTAGTGGTAACAATTGAGCCACAATTAGACAATCATTAGTTCAAATTCCATTCCAAAATTTATAAATAGAAGTTTAAGATAAATAAATAGGTGATAACATTTATTACTCATTAATTACTGAACTTCTCGAATCTTTATTAACTTTGATATTAAAACACCTTTTTCAAATAACTTTCTAATTTGATGGAACAATTTGAAAGATGAAGATGACGAAGATCAACATCAAAACACACAAAACTTAGGGAAGAGATAACCTCGACCGCATAATTAATTTATTTAAAATTATATGTTTTTTATTATGTACACCATGTTAAAATTGTATAGCTCAATAATTACAAAAGTTAATTCAAATCTCTCTTATATGAAATAAAATAAAATATATTGATTTAAATGAGTATTTATATATTGTTTTGATATGATATAATTTTATAAGATATTTGTTTTCACTTGTTTTACTTCTTATGTATAAATAACAAATTTGAAAGTATTAATGGAGTCACTATATTATCTAAATTCATTTGCAGTTATTACGACAATCATTTCCCCTTACGTGCTGAAATACAAATTTGTTGAGAATTTCATTGCTTTTCTATTTTCATTTTTCAATTGTTTCCAGTGTATGTTAATCCTTTGATTAATATGTTATCCCTCATTATGTAAGAAAAAGCAGAAGTATAGAGGAAAATAATAAATATAACAATTTTTTTCTTTTTTCTCTAAGAAATAAGAAAATCTATATGTAAAGAAATAATATATAAAAATTATAATTTATAGGTATATATAAATTTATGTTTTTATATCTCATTTTATCAAAATTAAATAAAAACTAATTACTTTTAAGTCATAACTAAATATAAAAAATCAGACTATGTTACATGGAACATTACATCTTTCACCAACAAACTTATCCTTACAATATAATTAATTAGCCAACTTACGAATACATTTTTTTATAATAATTTAAAAATAGAATATTCATACATAATTCTCATATGAGTATGTATGTCAAAAAAGAAATCCCATTTTTTAGTATGTATATATAAAGGAAATATCCTTTTTGACCAAGTTCTTTCCACCTTTCAATCAAAACACAACACCAAAAGAATTATAGTATGCGTATATATAAAAGAAAAGATATTTTGATAAGAAATAAGAAGTAGAAAATAGAAATTTGATATCCCACAATAAATAAGGAATGATAATAAAGTGCAGTGCAGACAAGGTGTCATAAATGGTCTTGAATAGTGCAATTTAGTAGATGAAGTAATAAATATACGAGTAAGCATTAAAGTGAAATTCCAACATATGAGTAACTATACGTTAACTACACTAACGTGTGTCTCCGATAGAGTTGTCAAAATGGATAATTTAGTTTGACACGGTTTTATTCATTACGGGGTTGATCATTTAGTGAGTCAATTTAATTTGATTAATTTATTAACGAATTAGAAAAATTTGAATCCGATTTGATTTACTATGGATTGGTAAATAAACAGGTTGGCTCATTGGTTTATTTAAATACAATTTTTTTAAATAAAAAGAAATTATAAACTTTCTATAATTTAAATCTAAAACTTCCAATATGGATGTTTAATTAATTTTGAAAATAGGAAACTTAAATAATTATTTCAAGCAAAAAATAATAATAAATATTTTTTTATAAAATTAAAATTAAATTTTTATAAAATAAAATTACGTAGGTGGGTTGGTGGACTAACCCGGTTCATTACGGATTTAATATAGCCAGATTTAAATGAACTTGATTAAAATCTGACCAGTATAAAAGGAATACAATTTCTTCAAATTCAACCCTATCCAAACTCGTGAATTGTAATCCATTTTGACCGCTGTAGTCTTAGATAAAGTTTCCGCTTAAGGTATTCCACAACTCTTATTTGTCTCACATGTTGCTCTTCAACCTTTTTCTTCAATGAACTAAAGGCAGTGACTACCATAAAACCAACACACCGAAACCATCATGTAACCACAACTCAGACAGTGCAAAAACAGAAGCAGAAGTCAAGAGTAACGAAGAAGTTAGACTGAATGAATGAAGTGGGTGCAGCGATTATTAAATGAAGGGGCATTAGGGGAAATTCAGAGGTGTAGGCTGAACTTATGGAGGTGCAGGAAGAACACCTCATTTTTATGTGGTAACATTAAGTTATTTAATTTTTTTAAAATGATTTCATTTAGGTGTATTTTTTTAGATGGATGATGGATGTTAACGTTGTGTGTACATGTTTCATGTCGGCTCATAGTATTTTTAATTTTTAATTTTATTTTTTACTATATATTAAGTTATTTGTCATGTGTCAGTGAGACGTCATATATTTGTACAAAACCACATGTCACTTGTTAATATTACATGAGAGTGTTTTGTTTCCAATTTAGTTTTTACATTGAAAATTTTAACTCAATTTATTTTTAAATTCTTTTAAAATAAAATAATATTATTCCTCTTTAAAATTTATCCAAATTAATGATTAAGTATAATTACAATTTATATATACATATTAAAATATATATTTTTAAGTTTATATATCAAATTAATGAATCTTGAAATTTAATTTAATTTATAATTTTTTTATTTTAATTAAAAAACCGTATTTTAAATTGATAATGTTTTTAAAATAGTGGAAATATAAATATAAAATGTTAAAATACATATTTTTTAAATTTATACATCAAATTAATGAACCTAAATATTGAAATTTATTTTATTTTATACATTTTTTATTTCAATGAAAAAACCCTATTTTAAACTTATAATTTTTAAAAATAGTAAATATATAAATATAAAATGACAATTGTAATTTATAGATTTTAATATTTGAAGTAATTTAAAATATGTATTTTCATGTGCTAGCTTATTTATAAATTTAATGTGATAAATGTTTTTACATGTTTTAATTCAATATATAATGAGTTTAAAAGAATTTTTTTATTAAAATTACAAATGTATAAAATATAATTAATTATTTTAATATATATAAGTTGTAATTAAATTTAATTACTAATTTGCTTTAATTTTGGATAAGAATACATTGCTACATTAAAAAAAAATCTAAAAAATGATAACAATTAATCAATACCAAATAAAAGAGTAAGAGAATTGAAACATGGAGTGAAGGAACAAGATAATAAAATAAAATTGACATATATGATTTGACATTTTCCCTCTCTATCAGATTTTATTACTTATATTACAATTTGTCTCTCAGTATTTCTTTAACATTGAGGATGTGGTAATATATAACTTTGATATTAACTGGTTATCTCTAACAGAAACTCTGGTAATGAATGACTTTGAGCATCATAATTCTCCATTTCAGTTGTCTAAAGATCAGTGATGTTGGTTCTGGAGAAAACTTTTGTTTGAGGAGCATTAGTGCCAACATGAACATGTTTGAATTTCTCCTTGCATTTAGTGATGATCAAGAATAGAACTCTATAGAGAAGAATCATACCAAACATGATAGAAAGATCAAACCACTTTGAATGACCCATTTGCACATGCCATGTCTCTGAAAGAATATATCTACCACTAAGACTTATGCCATCTGAACCAAACATTAATCCCTCAAATTCATTCTTTAACAATCCTTGGAAAGCATAGTTGAGGAAGGAAACATGGTAGAAAGGGTATTTCCATAANGGTTTCGGAAGATCATTAGGCAGCCTGTAGAATCCACTTGTCAAAATCATCACTCCTTCAACCCCACCAGCAGTGATCACACCCATAACAAAATTTGGAAAAATGCTCCCAACAACCATCATCAGGCTCTCAACCCACATCACAATACCAAATAGTACACAAGAAAAGTATACAAAGTTCTCTAATCCTTTGTGCAGTCCAGAAAGATAAGTAACTATAGCTCCCGGAATGATAGATATCAGTAGTGTGTAAGGAACAGCAGAAAATGTGCTCCCTACCAGAAAAGCTGTTATACCATAATGTCCATTCAATCTCTCTCTCTTTAACACCTGACAACGTAAAAGGTAACAATCTGTGCTATCAAAAATTGTTTTATCCTGGAGTAAAATGCAGCCAAATTTCCAAGTTATATATATGGATCAATTACTTACCTTCATTTCCTCTATTAACGGCGAGAATCCACCGACAAGTGTCATGAAACACAGAACCGAAACGAAAAAACAAAGCAGCGATCCTCTTTCCTGAACCATGCACAAAGAATATCATCACATACCCACATCAGCTTTCTACATCAACTATATATATTTTCATCAAACTTAAACAAATTGATTCATAAAATTATTCTTTATGAGCGAAAACAAGATTTTCCTCTTAATATATAGTTTTACCTGAATTGATCTCATACTTGCACCAACGTGATAGAAAATAGAGCCCAAGCTTACAGATACTGCTATAAAGACAGTCAGACGTAACCAGTAATTGCTTATATCACGATAGATTTGCTTCGAAGATCTTTTCAGAAGAACCAGACACTGAGTAAGGAATGCAGCGTGAATCTTCTTCCTTCCAACTGCACCAGAATCCTAGACGCATACATGCAAAATTAACTAAATCATAAGTCTAATCACAACTTATCGAGATTCCAAAACTATAATATTTGACATATATAAGAATATGAATTAACAATTGAGAAGTTATATATATTACTCCTTTTTAAATTAATTTATATTATTTTCCATAAGTTTCATGTCTCTCTCTCTCTCTATATGCTCTAATAAATGGAAGGAATGAATTGAATGTGAAACTTACGTTTACACTTATTTTTGCTATTTCATTCTGAACGTCATTACTATATTCAGACGATTTATAAGAACTGACAAGGATATTAGTTGCTTCTTCAGTGGTAATTCCTTCGTCGGCATCCTGAAAACAACTCAACAAAGTCAAATTTTTATCTGCACCTTTGTATATTATTACTATATATCTAAGTGCCTGAAGTATCCAAGTAAAAAGTAGAGGAGAGAATCTAAGTATGGCCAGAAATATACCTGATTGAAATCTTTGTTTATGATCCTTAGGTAATGATCTGAAGGATTGTAGAGAGATGGGCAGGGAAAACCATTGGAAGAGAAAAACTGCACAGAAGGAAAAGTATGACTATATAGAGAAAACATCAAGTGAATATAAAGGTGGAAGGAACTGATAGGGATTATAGTTTGTAACCTGATTTGCATGAGAGGCTGGTCCAAAATACACAGTCTCTCCTGAAGAGAGAAGACAAAGATGATGAAAAAGTTGGAAAACCTGACTGCTAGGCTGGTGGATGGAAGCCACAATAGTCCTTTGAATGCCATCCTTTAGAATGAGACTTGCAATTCCAGTCATAACATAAAAGGAAGCTGCACTATCAAGGCCACTGGTTGGTTCATCAAGGAAGAGGAGTCTGGGATGTGTTAGAATCTCAATGCATATGCTGAGTCTCCGTTTCTGTCCCCCACTCAGACCTTTACAACTCCACCCTCCAACCCTTGTGTTGATCGCATCTTGCAGACCCATTTCTCTCAGCGTAGCATCTGCTCGTTCCTTCTTCTCAGTTATAGACATGCTGTTTGGAAATTGGAGTTCAGCTGAGTAGTACAACGTTTCTCCAGCTGTTAAACATGACAGCATCGCATCGTCTTGTGTCACGTACCCCTGCTTTCACATTTTTTACACTTATTATATTTTTTTCTACCAAAATCATATTATCTATTTTCAGGATCAGTATAGCTCTTACTGATGTTCCGTAGGCCAGTTCTTGCTTCAGGCCATTGATTAGAATCTTCCCCGTTTGCTTTATGTTCGATCCCAATCTTCCTGCATCGTGTTTCAATCGTATGATCACAACTGTTATATTTATATATTAACTAGCACATATAAAGAAAGCAACTTCTTCTAATATTACTCAACTACAAACACAACTTATCATACCTGCTAAAGCATCAAGAAGTGTCGATTTGCCACAACCAGAAGGACCCATTATAGCCAAAAGCTTCCCTGGTTGTGCATAACCAGTTAAACCATTCAGTATTAATTTTCTATTCTTTCCACCGGCAACTCTAGCCTGCAAATTCTCCCATGTCACTGTTATGTCGTTCTCTTCCTCCATGTGTGTGCACTCTATACCAATTTGATTACATTCTGGTACGAAGGTGATTATTTATAGAGAAAAACCAATTGCAATGTAGTTGAAATGGTATTTTTTAAATATAAAAAAATAAGTTTTCATTTGCGTTACGACTTATTAACTGTTTGAAAGAGGATTAGGCAATACTTGATGGTGGAACAGAGTTTTGCATTGAGTATGGAAAGAGTGCCATACACTGTAAGTGAGTTATTGTATTGTCTAGTTTATAGAGAAATTAACGCTTGAATCGAAGGAGCAAAGATTTGACAACTAACTCCAACTCATTAATGCAGCCCTCTCGTACGTTAAAAATATCAAAATTATGTGATAATAATGGGTACTTTCGATCTACCACGTTAACGTGGAAAAGGTAAGATTTGACCTGTAATTTTAGAACCTTTTAAAAAGGTTTAATTATATATTTAGTCTATTTATTTGTTTATGGCTTAATTTTACTTTTCTTTTTTTCAATTTAAGTTTTCTATTTATTTTTTAAATAGATGACAAAAATAACTTATTAGTAGATAATCGTAAATAAAATTCACCAGAAATAATTGATACATGCGCTAATTATAACTTACAGGTAGTGGATAGTGAATATTTTAATATTCACTTATATATAGATTAGATGTGATCATTCATAAAATATTAAAAACTATATTTTATTAAATTAAATTGAATTAAAATTGAAATTAATTTATACGTTAGGTTAAATTTAATTAACATTATATTTTAATTTAATTAATACTATGCTTTATATATTTTTTTATAATTTTATTTAAATTTTATTTTAAAAATTTATAAAGTAATTTTTTTTAAATATTTATAGAGATCCATGAGTATCATATATTTTAAAATACTTGGAAATATTTTTTAAACAAACGAATATCTAATAAGTAATATTATGCTTTTTATTTTTTTTAACTCTTTTAATTTAAGAAAAAACAAAAATTGTCACGTCATGTGACATGACAATGCCAGTAATTGTTTATGTCACATATATTTGTTTCCAATCTAATCCTTATACTTCTAATTTTAATTCAATTTAATATTTTTTTAAAATGGAATAATTTGGTCCAACTGCAATTTAAAACCAAATTGGTAATTAAAATTAATTATAACTCTTATATAGATGATGAAATATTTTTTTAAATTTATTTATCAAATCATTTCACCTAAATATTTTTTTTATTTTAATATGAAAAAAATTTCTATTTAAACTTGTAATTGTTTAAAAGTATTAAAGATGTAAATGTAAAGTAACACTTCTAATTTGTAAATGTTTAATGCGAAAAATATTTTTAATGTAATAAGTATCACTTTATGTCACAACCCATTTAAATACCCTCTTTAGTGGGGTACAAGTGTCACCGTCCGGTTCTCTCCTGGTGAGTGGGAGACAAACTCTGATCAACTTTTAATTCCCTTCCCTCGTGATCCGTGCAGCAGCAGCAGAGCAGTGAACCCCAGCAAGTGGAAGTCAGGTGTCACGCTGGAGTTGGCCAAACCGTTCGGATTGGAGACAGTATTTAAGGTAAGAGTGAAAACCTGACGCCACTTTTGCATGCAATCTTCATCTTCTTCCTCAAACCCAACTTTCTGAAAATCTCAAATTCTCCTCCTTCTCTCTAAAACCTCCCTACCTTCTCTCTAAAATTCTAACTCATTCACTGTTCCGATCACCCTTCAGATCACACCTGAAGACTCCTGGTGGTCTCCCCTTTCACTTAAACCGTCCGGTTTTCAAGTTTGCATCTGATCTTGGAGAAACTTAGAAGAATAGTTCATACCAACTTATTTTCAAGACTTAGCTGGAATTAAAGGTAAGGGAAGCTTATAAAATTTAATTATGATTTTCTGTATGGTTTGAATATGTGCCTAATTTAATGCATGTTTGATATCTAAAGTATGTTGCTTGATTTCTTAGGATTTGAAATATGGCATGTTGTTGTATGAGTTGCATGATAAGTATGAACTATGAATTCTGCATTGATACAAGTTTGTGTGAAACTTAGAGAAAATATGAATTTGAGATCGAAGGTCATTAGGACCGTTCGGTCTTCCCTATTCCGTTCGGTCTGTTCGGACTGATCGGCCTAATGTGTTTATTAGACTTAGTTGGTTTCCTCTAATTTCATTATTGATAGTTACTTAAGAATGCTGGTCATAAACCAAGCGTTCGGCCTTACAAGTGTTCGACCTTAGGCTAACACTTAAATTGTAACATTTGCAACCCTAATATTCTTCCTTTTGAAAACCGTTCGGTCACTTAATGAATGAATGGTCTAGTGAACCTTTAATTATTGATGCATTCGTTTTACTTGACTAAAGTCCTTTACTCCCTTAAAGAGTTCATTCTTTCTCAATTCGTTCGGCCTGATAAGTGTTTGGTCATAGACCAACCCTTTGATCATGTTAATGCCTATTTTATGATACTCTTGCCAAACCGTTCGGATGACTATCCATTATCGTCAATCTCTGAGTCATGGTCTCATTCTTTGCTAAAAACTATCTTATCAACCATTTGACATATTTCTGTTATTCAGTCTTACCTTTGATATGACCNTNCGGTCAGTTACTAAAATTCTTGATACTCAATTTCCCATTTCTATTAAACCGTTCGGTCACTATTGGTTATGATTCGGTACTGGATATNTGGTATTTTTCTCAACGTCCTAACAGTTTGGAAGTAATAAGGAACATTGGTTGAATTTGACTAAGTAAGAGAATTCCACTGGTGGAATAACTCATGAATTGGTATTGATTGGTAAAGTATGAATGTGGGAATGACTCAGGTGTTGTCCTTGATCCTGATATTCCGTGAGGACGCTTTCTCAAGTAGAGAGAGGTCACTCATGTGTGGGAATGGCAGGAGGTCCGCGGTTATATGAGTAGATAACCGTTTGAGGGCTAACCTCGGGTGGCAGCTGATCAGAGAGACAGTTATTACACCACACCGGGTGCTAAGGACGACCGAGCTACATGTTCATACCGTCCAGACAGTGTCTTAGTGGTCGGTCATAAATTTGATGAATTTAGTATGTATGTGTGGTACTTGTGTGTATAACATGTTGAATTGGTTCTGTTTATTGGTTTACATGTATGCTGGAATTATTAATTAAATTTACATAAGCTTACCCTTATTCTTTGTGTCTTTGCCTATGTTGCCGTTCGGTATCCGACCGTTCGGGCATTCTCTTCATTGCAATGATCATCCGGTTGGGTGTGAGCAGAGGATAACTTAGAAGTTACCTTGGAAGCTACTTTGGAGGACACTCTGGAAGATGCAGTAGAAGCCGTGCCCGAGAGTTATGCAGGACCGTCCGGTCCTTAGTATAGTTGTTTCTCTTGGTTTTATATTTTGTAGATGCTATGTATAGGGAACTTTTGATGATTGAACGTTCGGTCAATGAACTTAGTCTAAGACCGTTCGGTCTAACTTGTAAATATTTTACTTAATTGAACTGTTGAACAGTTTTAAAATTAAATGCTATTCTCCTATCCCTTTCACCTCTCGGTTTATTCACTACTGTTCTCCTTTATTGTTCATGTTAACTCCTGAAAATGAATTATAGCTTTGGTTATATTTATTGGAATGTTACACTTTACATTTTAATTTTAGTATTTTAAAAAATTTATAAGTTTATATAGAGATTTTTTATATGTAAAAGTGTAAACAAAAATTAATTTGAATAACTAGATGGAATTATTTTGTATAAATTAAAAAAGAATTTTAAGATATATAAGTTGTAATTAAGTTTAATTAATTCATTTAAAAAGGATATTGAATCAAAATTTTAAATATGAGAACTAAACTGAAAATAAGTAGGACCATATGATAGTAAAAAGTAACATATGAAAATGTCATTACTATGAGACATAATTATGATCAGACACATGATAATTTATATTTGTTTTAAAAAATTAAAAATTTAAAAAAGTGAAAAATAAAATAAAAAAATTAACATTAGATATGTATGAACACTATATTAACTTCAATCTAATAAAAAAGGCTAAATTGAATTTAAAATAAATAAATAAAGAATTAAATTGAAAAAAAAATAAAAAGATGAAATTGAACAAATTTAACAAATTTAACAAATACATACGTATGATGATCAAATGTACAATTAACCCTTTTAAAAGTTAAAAAATAAATTATGGTTTTTTTAAAATTCAAGAAACTCTAAATAAACTGAATTTCAATCTTTGTAACACGTAATTTGATATATAAGTTATAATAAATGTGTACGTTTTAATAAAATAATGTTTTTTTATTTATTTTGTACAATATATTTATTATTTGAATATACTTACAATTTATTGAGAAACTTTTGGAGTAATTGTACTGTGCACGTATTTAATTTCCCGTATAGCGCGTGTTGTAGCTTTTAATGAATGGAAGTAACAGAATTTACCGTGCATGTCAGAATTTGGATTCTTTGTAATATGTCAAGTATTATTTCTTAAAGGTTAAGCGCTTGCTGTTAAAGGTTAAAAGTGATGTGTCACATGTTGGAGGCCGAATATTACTTATAGAAGATTATATGCTCTTCATTAAGTGTCATGTGTAATTTACTAAGGACTATTTGTCAATCAGGAGTGAGTATGTTGATAGATAAGTGTCACCTGGCGAGGATTACATGCATCATACAAGTATAGTATAATGTTGTTTGTCGAAACTAATGATGATTTACCAATCATAAGTCAATCTTGAAAAAATAATGTTTGACTATTTTTACTCGATCATAAATTGGTCTTTTAACTGTTTTTATCTGGCCACAAATTGACCTTTAAACAATGTTTAACTATTTCTAGTCGATGTAGTTATTGATACCATAGTGATGGTATCAACAAGGACATCATAGTCCAATTTTCTGAGCTCTAAAAGATTTACCTAGTATTCAAGATAGAGTTTTGTTGGTTTGTCTTCAACAAGGCCATCAGGAGAGACTCTTCAGTATCATACACGTCTTCAAGGGTTATGACAACATCTTGTTTTTGGTTTCCGACCATAGTTGCAAAGAAGGGTTTGGATTTTGAGAGTTTTAGTGTTTCAGAGAGAAAATGCTTTAGAGTGAGAGTGAGAGCTCAGGATTTCAGAGAAAACATAGAAGTCACGAAGACGTTTGATTTTCTTTGGCAGTTATGTATGTAAGGGATAAAGGTGGATTTTAGAATTCGAACAATCAGGGTTTTAAGGATAATCATAGTACATTTAATGTGGGTTGTACGGTTTTGCTAACATGGCGATTTTGAAATCTCTTTTTCTTTTTCTATGATACTTAATGGGCTACATAGTTGGACTTTTGTGCATCAAACTTTATGCATGAATGAAGTGTTCATAGACAATATATCTTAGACAATGTAAAAATATGGTGTTTTAGATGATGTGTCGTAGACGTTATGCATGCAATATTAGTTGACTTCAGACAATATGTCTTAGACTATACAATTGAGCGTGATATCATGAGATGATATGTCTTATGATATTTTAACTAAGATGCTACATGTGATCAATAAATAAAGGAACGTTTATACTTATCTTTCTAGTATCTTTTCTCTTGTAGTCTTCCTCACTATTTGCTGGCTCTTCCTTTTTCTTCTTTCTTAGGTTTTGGAATGTAGACTTTCCTTCCTTTATGATAAGTGAGTATCCATTGTCCTGACATCATGGTGGGAGTTTCTCTTTTATTGGTCTATAAACTATCATGTGATTTTAGTTTTCGTCCTCTTCAAAACTTTTATCCATTTTCATCCTCTACTTTTAAAAAGTCTTAGATGTAGTCCTCCACAACCAATGACGTTAGTATTTTTCTGACGTGGCTAGCTAACAGTGTGTCACATAACCTATAATATATAATAACATATGACTGACATATGTTTAATTTCATTTTTTGAATTAATTAACTTTTGATACCTACCTAACGAGGACTACCACGTTGCAATTTCCCTCATTCACCTAGAATTAAGGTTTCAATGATTGGAGACAAAAGTGGTTAAGGGTGACCCAACGTCGACGATGGTGATTGGTATGGTGGTCGATGACGTTTAGTAATTTTGTTTTAGATCTGAGGAGACACGATTTGAGATTTTCATCTTCGTGTGGGTTCTGATTTAATTTGCAGGTTCGCTCCAATTGCACGATTTGTGATTTGGGTGGTGTAGTTGGCCTTGAAGATAATGGAGGTGCGAAGTAGTCGTTCGTGATTAAGGTTTCGACTTGAGGGTTAAGATGGCATTGTGGTGGATGAACATTCTGGATTCTGTGTTGGGTTTTTACATGTGGGTGAACAATGGTATGATTCTATGAAAGGCTTTTTCTTCAGAGCATAAAGAAATGGACCTAAGCCATGCCATACTAAAACTACTATTCTATAATTATGAAAATTATATTTCAACAAGTTCAAAAATTATAGGTATTGAACATAAATGTGATTTTACAAAAAAACTTGCTACTTGTGGAACTTACAAAAATTATGGATATTTGTAATATAATTGTTTGCATATTCAAGATTCCCAACTTTCTCCAAAATCTCCGCAATGGCAAACACAAGTTCGTGTGGTGGATTCCAATGACAAATTTTTGTCATAGCCAAAGCTTTTTTCATTGCAATAAAAGCGTCGTTTGTTTTTTTTCCAATTTAGGTATCCTTTTACAAGAATTTCCACTGTCTTATAGTTTGGACAACAACCCTTTCGCAATGTGTGGAGATGTAATGATTCAGCTTCTTCCATTAATCCATCTCTCACACATGCATCCAAAAGAACATTAGACACTTTAATATCATACTTCTGACAATTAGATTCCATGCTGAGAAGATTCTCTCGGCTTACCCCAAACTTCACCAAGCATGTTAGTATGCAAATGTACTTAACACAACTGATTAATTGATCATCTCATCATTAAAAGGATGAGGACTCACCCCTATCCTCAACTAATGCACTTTAAGAGATTCTCATCCCTAATTATCAAAACGCATTATTTAAAAGGCACAACCATAGTTAACCTATGACGTTATAGAAGCAAAAAGTTAATGCAACAAGAGGCATGGCAAATAAAGAATACAACATCAAATCAATTGCTAAATAAGTTTAGGCCTCTAAGGCATAACAAATAGATTCGATGCCTAAGAAAGAATATAAGTAAAAATTATCCTTATTTTTCAATCAAACTCATCATTACTTGTATATCTTGAGCTTTCTTAAAGATTATTGTTATCATTAATAATATACTCACATCTCATCCTCTTTCTTTTCATTTCACTCCACCTTCTAAATTTTTCGCCACTTTTTTCTACTCCTTCTTCAATCATATCCCCTGGACTAGAGATTGAATGCCTTAAAGTTCCTCTCTTCAATTTTGTTTGTAGTTTAGTAAAGATTGTACCCTCCCCAACCCCAATTATGTGAGCAAAAACTTCCCAAGACAAAGTATTTTCACAAAAAACTAGCTCATCTTTATTAGTTTCTCCATTCCACCTATTTTTGCAACTGACCACTCATAATAACCATAAAAATGGTCATTTATTATAATTAGACCATTCACATCAAGAATGTCAAATTGTTGTATTAAAAGTTTTGCTATACTAGATGAAAACCAAGTCTTCCATATGTTGCTGCTCAAACTTGCTTCTCTTCATTATATGAACCTATTATATAACTTCAAGAATATTTGTTTTACTATTACTATAAAAAACTTAATAACGTAAACTAATTTAAATCTACCAGTATTCTCAAAATTGGGTGCCAAAAGCGATGAACAAAATTGGAAGCAATAAACAAAAGAATAAAACATAGAGGTAACGCTTCAATTTGTGTAAAGATCTAGAATGCCGCCAACGTCAATTGGTTGTGGTTGTGATTCGCCATGGTTGAAGATTTGTGGTGGTTCGCGAAGTAGTCGGTCGCGTCCATGGGTGGTGGTTGGTGGTAGTTCATGGTGTTAGGGTTTCTGGTGGGGAAGATGATGACATGTTGACCTACCATTAGTCACCATTACAAGTGTCTTGAAGACGTAGCATACCGTTAGCCACAATAGAAAAAAACTAACATTCGTTAGTTATGAAGGACTACATATGAGACTTTTTAAAAGGAGAGAGATAAAAATGGATCAAAGTTTCGAACAGGAACGAAAACTAAAATCACATGATAGTTTAGGGACCCAAAACATATTTAACCTATAAATAAAAGAATGTTTATACTTATCTTTCTAGTATATGTTCTTTTGTTGTCTTCCTCGTTATTTGCTGGCTCTTCCTTTTTCATCTTCCTTAGGTTTCAAAATGTAGACCTTCCTTCCTTTATGATAAGTGAGTATCCATTGTTCTGGCGTCATGGTGGGAGTTTGTCTTCTATTATTTATTAAGTCTGCAAGAGAAATAATTTGGTTCCTAGAATGTTCTTCATCTCTCACAACATCTTTTTCTTGGGTACAGTGATTCTTCTAACCATATCTTTCTGCTTTAATTATTTGCACAAATATAAAAAAATTGTATACAAACATCGAATCACTTTATTGTACATACATCAAATATTTTGAACATTGACCGTATTGCAACCATTATTCTCAAAATTGGGTGCCAAAAGCGATGAACAAAATTGGAAGTAATAAACGACAAAAGAAAACATGGAGGTAGCGCTTCAATTTGTGCAAAGATCTAGTACATCGTCAACGTCAATTGGTTGCGGTCGTGATTCGCCGTGGTTGAGGATTCATGGTGGTTCACGAAGTAGTCGGTCGCGTCCATGGGTGATGGTTGATGGTGGTTCATGGTGTTAAGGTTTCTGGTGGGGAAGATGATGACATGGCTGCCTACCATTAGTCACCATTACATGTGTCTTGAAGATGTGGCATACCATTAGCCACGTTAGAAAAAGACTAACATCGTTGGTTATGAAAGACTACGTTTGAGACTTTTTAAAAGGAGATAGATGAAAATGGATCAAAGTTTCGAAGAGGGATGAAAACTAAAATCACATGATAGTTTAGGGACCAAAAACATATTTAACCCATAAATAAAGGAATGTTTATACTTATCTTTCTAGTATTTGTTCTTTTGTTGTCTTCCTCGTTATTTGCTGGCTCTTCCCTTTTCTTCTTCCTTAGGTTTCAAAATGTAGACCTTCCTTCCTTTATGACAAGTGAGTATCCATTATTCTAGTGTCATGGTGGGAGTTTGTCTTCTATTATTTATTAAGTCCGCAAGAGAAATAATCTGGTTCTTTGGTTCCTAGAATGTTCTTCATCTCTCACAACATCTTTTTCTTGGGTACAATGATTCTGATTATATCTTTCTGCTTTAATTATCTCACAAATATTTTGAACGTTGATCGTATTGCATGTTCAAAATATTTTATCATTTGTCGTGCCATTAATAAATGCATCATTTGGTAAAACATACATATATTTGATTATCAAATGGTATAAAATATTATATGCTTGATCAAAGGCTATTTGAGTATAGCGTTTAGCGGTCATACATTAGACGATGTATTCTTAAGACGCTTTGCTTAAGTTAACATTATATTGAATAAAACTTTCTTTTAGCTTCAATGGTATATAAGAGATAGAATTTATTGTTTATAAAACGCTAGTTTGTTACTCATATTGTCTATTAAAAAAAGAGACATTTTCTTTTCTAAAACGTAGTTCACAAACTTAGTTCATCAAACAGTTCTATCTAGAAAACGTTACTCAAAAGCTTAATTTTATCTAAATCAAATGTTACAAAATACTTTTCTCATTGATGTTATTTCTTTAAAACATACACAACGATGTTTCGTTTAATGTCTTTGTTAAACTTCAAAATTCTAGACGATCTACTCTTAACAAGGATGCTTCCATATAAATAATATCTAATGTCTCTTTAGTAGCCAAAACTTTAATTCAATACAATTTTAGAATTTTTCTCCCCTCGTAACATAACCAAGTTACAATTAGGGAACTTTCAATATATAATACTTCTAAAATTCAATTTAATCCATAATAGTTAAATTATATTTTAATAATATTATGCAACAACTAAATATAAGATAAATATAAAATAAATAAACTATAATTTTGAGTAACTTAAAGTATTAAACACTTTAAATAAATCATTCTAGCATGAGTGTTATAAGCTCTTATTGAAACTAAAACCAATCATTACTAAATTCTTGTCTCTGTTTCAAAAGTAGTTTGCTAAAAAGATAGATTATAAGAGCTTTTCTTTCTTATTTTCTACAACTTTTTAAAAATATTTAAAATGTTTAAATATGGACAAAAACAATTTTCTGTTTGAGAAAAACATGGAAAATAGAACAGATAAAACCGTGCTTTAATCGAGATTTGAATTTTTTTTATTTTTTTTTAGGTTTTAGTCCTCATTTTCTTAGGTAAATTTTAGTCAAGAGTAACTTGTGAAGAATAAGAATAAAATTTTATCAAAATTTGGGCAACACAGACACTTAAGAACGAGACACGAAGTCAGATATTTCAAGAAGAACATATTCAGGTCCTAAGAATCATCATGAAATTCCAACACAAGCATGAAAATGAAAACGCATATATAGCAACAAAAATGCACATGGGAATAGAGAGATATAGGAGCATAAATAAATAAACTAATTTGAATAATTACACATTAAAATAATTTGAAATTACATGCATGGATTCATCAAGGGAAATTGAGATAGTAAATTCAAAAGATTATCATAGCAAAGTTAGTAAACAAACTAACACATTGAGCATCATTTGACTGAAGTGTTTCTATGTCATGGTCGAAGAGTAATGGAGGCAAGAAAAGGCTTGGACTTCTCCTTCAACTTAGTGACGAGCAAGAACAGAACACGATACAGAAAAATCATTCCAAACATGATTGCAAGATCAACCCACTTAGAGTGATCCATTTCCAGGTGCCATGTTTCTGATAGAACTTCTCTACCACTAATGCTTGCGGTGCCTCCACCTTCTAGGTTCACTGAAAATGTTAGGCCATCAAAGTCATTCTTGAAGGATCCTTGGAAGGCATATTTGAGGAATGAAACATAGTAGAAAGGGTACTTCCACAATGGCTTCGGAAGATCATTTGGCAGTCTGTAGAATCCACCTGTTAGAATCATTAGTCCTTCAACTCCACCAGTAAGGAACATGCCTATTACATAGTTGGGGCAGATGCTACCGATCACCAACATGAGACTCTCAACCCACATCACTATGGAAAATAGCAAACAAGTGAAGTAGAAGAAACGATCTATTCCCTTGTGCAATCCACAAAGGTGGTACACTATTCCTCCAGGAATAACAGAGATCAGTACCATATAAGGAACAGCAGAGAATGTCTGGCCTATCAGAAATGCTGTCACACCATAGTGCCCATTCAATCTCTCTCGTCCAAATACCTGACATCATACCACCAAACATTTTCATTACAAATTACACTAAATTACCATTTTAATTTATTATTGGTTAATGGATATAATCTTTTTAATCTAGTTTAAGGAGAAGTGTTGTATCATGTTATGTTTCTTAGTTTCTTCAAACAGTTGTTGATTCCAGAAATGAAAGCTGCTTCACTATATGGCACAAAATGACAGAAAGTTTACCTTCATTTCCTCCAAGAGTGGAGAAAATCCACCGACAAGGGTCATGAAAGTCAGAACTGAAACAAAAAATATGAGCAGAGAACCTCTCCCCTGAAAAATTCATGAGGGTATTGTATTACTCTTCAAAGTTTGTTTACAAAAGGTAAGCATTGTGCTTATTATCTACTTACCTGAATAGATCCGTCGTCTGTGCCTATGTTATAGAACATAGATCCAATGCTTATAGCTATTACAATAAAGACAATTAGACGGAGCCAGTAATTGCTTATGTCACGAAAGAATTGCAATGATGATCTTCTTGTAAGAACAAGGCATTGAGTAGGAAATGCAGCATGAGTCCTGTTCTTCCTTGTTTCACAAGAATCCTGAAGTCGTGGAAAAGTTAGTATTTTGTGTATGCAGTAAGTCTTTGCGTTTGTGAAATTATATTATTTTTTATTTTGTAGTGTTGGTAGGTAGAGTGGAACATGAAACTTACACTTTCAACTATTTTTTTCACTTCACTTTTAACTTGTTTTCTTACTTGAGACAACCTGTAAGACTTTACAAGGGTTTCGATTGCTTTTTCTGTACTTACTCCCTTACCAAAGCCTTCTTCAGCATCCTGATAACAATAAGATGAATCAATTTAATTTGAGTATTTTGATTTGACTCTATTTTCTTAAAGACTGTCTGCCAAAAAGGGAGTTAATTATTAAAATCAGTAACCAAACTTAGTTTTTTTATATATAAATATAATGTCAAGGATCAAATGGCTGATAGGGTCAACTTTGGAAGATAAAGTGATTCTTTTCCTCTAAGATAGTAAAAGTTGAGAATGTATGCACCTGTTCGAAATCTTTATTTATGATCCTTAAGTAGTGATCAGAAGGATTGTGGAGAGTTGGGCATGGGAAACCGTTTGAAGAAAAAAACTGCGATGAATCAAAAAGTTACATTGTGTTTTGCCATCTTCAAATAAAAAGATGTTTATTTTCTAGGAATGTAGGATTTGAGTTCTTCACCTGATTTGCACCAGAGGCTGGACCAAAGTATACAGTTTCGCCAGAAGACAGAAGACAGAGATCATGAAAAAGTTCAAAGACTTCACTGCTTGGCTGATGGATGGAAGTAACAATAGTCCTTCGAATTCCATCTCTTAGATTTAGAGTTGCAATTCTACTCATAACATAATAGGAAGCTGCACTATCAAGTCCACTTGTTGGTTCATCAAGGAAAAGGAGTCTTGGCCGTGTTAGAATCTCAATGCAGATGCTAAGTCTCCTCTTTTGTCCCCCACTCAGACCTTTAGAACCCCACCCTCCAACCCTTGTGTTAATGGCACCTTGCAGACCCATTTCTCTCAGTGTGATATCTGCCTGTTCCTTCTTCTCTGCTGTGGACATGGAATCTGGAAACTGAAGCTCAGCAGAGTAGTATAAAGTTTCCCCAGCTGTTAAAGTTGACAGCATAGCATCTTCTTGTGTTACATAGCCCTGATTCACGCGGTGGTTAAAACAATTATTTATTCCTTCGAAAAAAGATGCTACTTTTACTTTTAAGGTATTGTACATTTTGAGAATTTTCTTACTGATGTCCCATAGGCCAGTGTTTGTTTCTGGCCATTGATTAGAATCTTCCCTGAATGCTTCATCTGTGAGCTCAATCTTCCTGCAGCATTGTTTGAATCATCATAACACTTTACGTTTTTATATTTAGTTACAGGTAATGTACGGATAAAGCAATCAGGATAACAGCAAGTTGGTGAATACTATGAAACTCATAACAATCACAATAATAGAACATGTGAAAATGGCATTAACAGTACCCTAATGAAGGAATTGTAGACAGTAGAGTGTGTCAGTATAATCACCTGCCAAACTATCAAGAAGTGTAGATTTTCCACATCCTGAAGGGCCCATTATGGCCAGAATCCTTCCTGGGCTAGCATAACCTGTAAGACCCTGCAGAATTGGCTTCTTTGTCTTTCCACTTGAAACAGTGACCCACAAATTCTCCCATGTCACTGTTATGTCCTCCTTCGCTCTCTGAACTCTTACACTCATTTCTATCGACTTGGTGTCATCACCTTCAGCTGTGGTTAAAACTTGTGGGTTAGTTTGCGAAAGCTCATGTTGTGGACGAACAAACGTAAGAGTGATTAAGCAACGTGACTCAATGGTTCCATGCAGAGGATGGTATTGTGGTGTTTCCATTCATTGACGTGAAGTGTTACATTTTCACAGAAACAAAGGTTGTTTGTTAATTAGAGCAACTCATAATTTAGAGAGGAGAGTTTTTGATTTTGTTCTAGAAAGCATAAGCCAACAGAACATGATGAGGTAGCAGCATATTATAAGGCGATTTAAACAAGCAGAGCTTCGAAAAATACAACATACATTCATTGTTGATTTACGAGACACTCGACAATGTCAATATTCATTCCAACTCAAACAAGTTGATATGGTTGAAAGAACAAGGAAAATCTTAACCGTACACGTTTATTCCCCGACCATCATGTCGGAAAAATGTTAAAAGTGTGGTCTTATGCTTAAGGGTATATTATTATTGTTGTTATTTGACCTACGAGACAGTAGTAAATAGGAAATATAAAGTAGAGTAAATAAAAATTATAATATAAATAACAGTTTTTAGTGTAAAAGAAATAAATAAAAAGTACAGAAATAAAAAAAATTATAATATACTCAATTGGTAAGAGTTAGAAGTAGATTATGATTCTAGACTGTTGATTCTAAGATGAAACAATTTTGAACTATGTTTTAGTTGATAAAAAACTGTATACTGAATTTTATTGGTAGATTACTTTCATAATAAAAATATCTAAACATAAATATGGCCATTTCAGTATTAATTTACTAATATTAATTCAAAATGCACTATTTATTTCCTCACATTTGGGAGCGGAAATAAAAGGTGTGAAGTTCACCTTTCTTTTTTCCTTTTCTTGTTTTCACCTAAACAGTATACGCTTTGTTCACTTAAATGTATTTGGAGGAGAGTGATAGAATAGATTGAATGTATTTGGAGGAGAGTGATTGAATGAATTTAAAAGAATTTAAAAGTAATTTTTTTTTGTTGTTTATTTGAGTGGATTTGAAGATAAGTGAGAGTCGATTTAGAAGTAAATTTTGTGAGAATTAGTTAAAAAAATTTACTTCCAAATCCACCCAAATAAACAACAAAAAAATTTATCATCAAATCCTCTTAAATTCATTTAATTACTCTTTCTCAAATTCATTCAAGTGAACAAATGAACAAAGCTATGTTTCCTCTACTTGTGCAACTTGTTTTGATTTAAAGATATTGTGACATTTTTAGTCCCTCAACTATCATGTAATTTTAGATTTAGTCTATTTTTCAAACTCTGGTATACATTGATAATTGTCTTTAAAGAAATTAATTATAATTTTTCGACCTCCAAAATTAACCACTATCATGTAATTTTAGATTTAGTCTATTTTTCAAACTCTGTATACTTTGATAATTGTCTTTAAAGAAATTAATTATAATTTTTCGACCTCCAAAATTAACCCGGTTAAAACTAGACTGAGTTAGCTAACACTTTTACTTCAATTATTTACACAAACTAAATTGGATTTTTTTGATTTAATTTCAAAAAGTAAACAATTTTTAAAATTAATTATCAATTAAAAAATTTCTTCCAATTTTTTGTTCATCTTTTAATATAAAAAATAATCAAATTTTAAATTAAAATCAACCCTTTAATTTAAAACATTACCAATTTGTTAATCACAATCATCTACTTCTTTAAAATTTGAATCTGTACCATTTTGTTTATTAAGTTTAAAAACTTAATTTTTCTTCTTTTTTATGATCTTGTGATTGCGTTGAATGAACTGATAATTTGTTTTCTTTAACATGAGTTTATTTTGAACTGATAACTTGTTTGACCATGTTCAAGTGACGACATCACGGAAGGTTTTGGCTTTCCCAATTTCCTTTTATATGTAAATAAATTATTATACAAATAAAAGTATTATTTTTAATTTTAATACATTTTATGCATTTGGTACTCCAAAATTTTTTAATATCTATCACGATCCTCCTAAAATATTTTTTTTTTTGAAAATACTCACAGAACATGATAATTTCAAACTTTTTACAAGTTAAAATTAATTTGTTAAAAAACATATATAACTTATTTATCAAAAAATTGGTTTTAATTATTTTTTCTTTTTCTATGTAGAAGTTTGTTGAGATAACTTTTCTAAACATATCCACAAGATAATGGATTTTAAAGAGAATGGAGAAAAACAGAAAAAAAGAAAAGAAAAAACAATTCGTACTAACTCGTCAGAAAAATCAACCTTATTATTCAAATACTATTTATGTACAGTGCAGTTGTCTGGATTTGATGTATCTGGGTGCACTTGATAGATAAAATGTCAATTATTATCATTTAGCAAAGAAAAGATAAGTCCACGTAATCTCAACTTGCAGAACTGGACAACCTTGAACAGACAAAGTTTGATAATGTTGATTACACGATCAATCTCTTCCTTTGAACCTCTTTTAAAAGAAGAACCATGAGAGTCTTCCATTGCCTCGATATCAATTTGCCCAATAGTTTAAAAAAAACAAAAACAGGTAATATTCATAAAAAAAATTAGACACACCTAAATTTTTTATATTTATTAAATATTATTTTTACTTTATTTTACTTTCTTCCTTTTTAAAAAATATAAAAATTATATTTTTATAATTATTTTATTCTTATATTCTGTACTAAATGTAAAAATATATCGTAATTCCGTTAAACTTATTCATATTCACTAACTGCTAAGGTATGATCATAATTTATGGTGAAAGAGAAAGAAATGACACAAAAAGGGAGGTGTGAAGAAGAGAAAAAGAAGAGAGAGAAGAAGAGAAGAAACATAAATATTTCACTTTTAGAAAAATTAATCTGATCTGGAGCTATTTTTATTTCATCTGTTATATTTAAATTCAAATTTTAGGTTGAAGTTTTGAGTTATAAAATATTTCTTTACAAAAATCTCCTGAAAAGTATCATTTAAGGTTTTAAACTTAATCAAAGATTCTTTTCCTAAGAGATGTGAAATGATAAAAATCTTATTAGTTTTCCTTCCTCAATGCAAATTACTCAGTGTTTTCTATACATCACATTTTTCATCAGGATTACCAGTTGATGGAAGATGTAACGTAAGGTACAAAACATTAAACAAATAATAACAATTTCTATATATATATATATATATATATCCATGTGAAAGTAGATTATGAAATGAATAAATTAATGAGTGAAATAACTGAAAAAGAAGAATGGAAAGAAAGATTGGAATGTTTGGAAAAAATACCTTCTTCTGCTATGAGCATATGCAGAGTAGGTTTATTTCTGCTGCTCTCTTCTAAAATGAGTTCTTCTTGCATGAGAAAATCACAGTGAACAGAACTGGAACAGGTCATGCTAATTCTTATTTTTGTTCTTCCTTCTTTTGTTATCTGTTGGGAATTGAAGTGTTTGGTATCAAGATATAGAAAGCTTAAGCATGGTCCATTGTTTTGTACGTGAAGTGAAAACATCAAACTGTGAAGAATGGCAAAGGCAACAAACTACATATATAGGGCACGTAATGCAAACCAGCACTTATAAACTTACACCAAATCTTTTATCGTCCACGTGTACCTTCAACTTTTCAAATGCTTCTTAGACTCAAAATATATCAATATATATAATATCTCAATTCAAAACTTCTTCTTCCTTCATAAATAATAATAATAATGAGATAAAAACGGATAACAATATGGTTATAAATGTATGAAGAATGTGTAATTAAACTTGAATGCGATCGGTTGATCTAATAGAAATCATAATAGTTGCGGTCTGCTGTACTGTGCAGAGTCGAAGATGAGTGGGAAAATGTGCTTATGATGGAGATGGTGATACATATTAGAGAAAGAGGGAATAAGAATATGAAAAATGTATATTTAACAATTTTTTTACAACCATATCTTTTGTGATAATTTATGATTCATTTGTGTGTTTTAAATGTACAAATCAATAATATAATATAGTAAAACATAATACATTATTAAAAAAGTTATTAAAAAAATTATTAAAATATCATGCTCTTTCAAGAAAATAAAATTGAAGGCATCATTTAAGATTTGTCAACTCCACAACCTCATTCATTTATTAGTAAATATCTTCTAAAGTTATCTTTTAGGGAACTTAGTAAAACGTCAAACAGTGTATTTCTAAATATATTGTTCATGATCAAGACCATGTTAACAAGTTACTGTTTTGATTGAATCAATCACTCTGGTTGTTTTGATGATACTGTAAATGATAAACTATAATCATTGTTGCACTTGAATTCCTTTAATTTTCAATTTAAATAGCATATATACTACACACTTATATTCTTAATCATTTTTAGAAAAAGTACATTAGGCTTTATAAGCCATGAAAATAAACACTGAAAAAGTAAAATTAATAAATATAAACAACTTTGAGCGTAAATGCAAAAGAGACTTGCAAAAAATTTTATATTAAACTTTCCTAACCAAGAAACATTCATCACCAAAAATATGTCTAAGGTAATATGTCGTCTTGTTCTAAGGATAAGAGAAGCAGAAATAAGTAGGAAGTTTTTGGAAGCACGTGATTGCGTTCCTTGTTAAATTTGTGTTAACCAATTCATGAACAGATAGAATAGCTTCTCCATAAGCTATCTATCGATGTTTGAAAACTTTGAAACTGTTAAATACCGTAAATATATTATGCATATATTTTATAAATACAGTGTTGTCACTTGTTCAATCATCATAAGTAGCTAAATTTGATGGCGCAATTGATATTCTCACGTACTTATTCCTACGTTATTCACGCCAGCCATCGTGGTTCACCTTGTTTTGAAAGTCAAATTTGAGACATGTAATTGAAACCTGATTTTGTTTTTGGCACATAATTAAAATGTGGAGATATGAGATAAGTTTTGAGTTGATTGAAAGAAAGTCAGTAGGATCCGTGTAAAGCAATGTGAAGACTGAGATGGAATAGTAGTACGTACAGTCCTTTTTACTATTACGTTCAATCTGAACTGTCGACGTTAGCTTAAAAGGGTCAAGTTCCGGGGGCAGTTTCCACAGCTTCTGATGTGACCGTTATTTTCTCAGCCACCCTAATGAGAAGAGAAAGGAGTCTCATTTTATAATAGTTTCACAGTCTTTAACAAGAAAAATATAACATAATTCATTAAGTAAATAAAATATAATTATTTAGGAAAATTAACTGCCATTTTCCGGATGAAATGTTGGAAGGTCAATTCTTGTTTAGCAAATCTTGTAATGCGTTGTTCATGTTTATTGTAATCATTTCTAGACTATTACTTTTCGATATGATGTGACTTATTACAGGTTGATCAAAGAAATTCAAATCTGACCCGACCTGTCAGAGACTGGTAGATAAATGGATTAGCTCACTGAGTTACTTAATTACAATTTTTTTTAAACAAAAAAATTACAAACTTTCTATAATTCAAATACAAATAAATTTTACGATCGTATTTAATTAATTTTGAAAATAGGAACTTAAATAATTTTTTAAGCAAAAAAAGTAATAAATATTCTTTTATAAAATTAAAATTAAATTTTAATAAAATAAAATTAGGTAGGTGAGTTGGTGAGTCAACCTGACCCACCACGGGTTTAACCAGCATGAGCTGAGTTAAAATGAGTCAGGTTAAAATCTGACCCGCATAAAAAAAATATAATTTTTTTCAAACTCAATCCAACCCAAACTCGTGGTGGACCCAATTGGCTCACAGGTTGTAACCCATTTAGCTCTACTTTCAGACTTCTCAAACCTCACAATAGGTTTTAAAATATTTTGATAATGAGATTAAGGTTCATTGTCTTTTACACTAAATTACAAACTATTTTACAATCTAAATTTTCGTTCCTTCTTTCTTTTAGACCATATACTGAAGTTATATATAAAAGATACTTTAATCTTTGAATCAATAAATGACTTTTGATAAATAAAGTAAGTTTTTATTAATAATAGCTTATTTTGGTATCTGAAACTTACATTTATAATTTTTAAAATAAGTTTTTAATTAACATCGCTTCTAATATAGTTCAAATAAATATAAATAAACATACTTAATTTATACTTAATTTATAAATTTGATCAAATGGTCAAGATAATTCCGATTGATTAATAATTTTTTTATTAATGATCATCTAATTTTTGAAAATTACCTTGTAAAAGTTAACCACTCAATCAAGTGTTGATTGGACGTTCATAAGTGACAACTGATGATGGTTAAATGAAATATTGAAATGGTAAATAAGATCACTAGTACACTAAAGGAAAAATGACACTGGTTGTTTTTGCTTATAGGCATCGGTGACACTGGTTGTTTTTGCTTATAGGCATCGGTTATGCAACCGAGGCATATACGGACAAGGTAAAAAGAGGGAAGCTTTATGTCTCGGTCACGGACCGATTTAAAACGAGAAAGAATTATGCCTCGGTTCTTAGATAACCGAGGCAATAACATGTTTTTTTTAATTTTTTGATTTTCTTCATTTTCATTTGACTCCTGAGTATTTTCTTCTTCCGGCAAAGGCATTCTCAAAACAGGCTTTGCAGAAGTTGTGACCATCCTCGTCCTCGCTGGGAAATCCAATCACCACCGTTGACAAAAAGGCGAAAACGACGCTCGAAGGTAGCGTTCCGGTAGAGATGTACTCGCTGGACCCCTACGCGGATTTCCGACGCTCCATGGAAGAGACGGTGACGACGAGTCCCGAGTTGATCAACCTGACGGCTAATTAGAAAGAGCTTCTTTTCTGCTACCTCGCGCTCAACCCGAAGAGCACGCATAAGTTCATCCTCTGCGCTTTTTCTGATCTTCTAAGCCTCATCTTCTTTTCTGCTACCATAAAGTTCCCATCTTTACCATAAACTTCCCATCTTTACCATAAACTTCCCATCTTTACTAAAGACAAATAAAAAACATGAACAAAGAGTAGCCAAAATGAAACCAGAACAAAGAGAAAGCTTCATCATCATCAAAAAAACGTACCACTAAGAACCAGCACACAAGAGACGAAGAACCAAGACAGCACGGAGGCGAGGCAGCGGCGCAAGGCGGCACGACGATGCAACAACGGCAAGGAGGATCGTGACAGTGAGAACAAGGTAAGGACGTCTTAACAGCGCGGAGGCGAGGCAACGGTGCAAGGCAGCAACGGCGACGTAGCAGCGACAAGGCAGTTATTTGAGTTTTTCTGTGAGAAGAGGCACCGTGAGCACACTGTAGTGGGGGCGACGGAGCGGCGACCCTGTAGCATTGGCAAAGGTAGATGGGCGACCTTGAGCGGTGGCGCTAGCGATTGGGTGCAATGGTTGTAGCGGTGACAGTAGAGGAAGTTAAAACAGCGGAGGAAGAAAAGAGCGTAGGGTAATTTCGTCTGATGAAAATATAATGGCATTATGCCTCGGTTTAGCGCTAACCCGAAGTCATAACATGCTACTGCCTCGGGTGCTTCACTAACCCGATGCCTAAACCTAGAGTATACGCCTCAAGTATCAGCACAACCGAAGCCTTAAAGCTTTATCAGGTCCACGTGGAAAATTGTAGGTGAAACAGGCAGGGTGGCAGCAGAGCATTCTGCTTCGGTTGCTCAAAGAAACCGATGCCTAAACCCAATTTCAGAATGCTGTCAGTGAAACAGCAGCATGGTAGGTGAAAAGTGCACAACGTTCTGCCTCGGTTGCTTTATAAAACCAAGTTAATTGAGCCTTTAAATTACCTGGCAGCAAAATTTCATGTGTAGGTGGGAAAATGCAAAAGTTTAGGCATTGGTTTTTTACTTTAATCGAGGTAATTGGTCCTTTATGCTTCGGTTCTTTAGGAACCGATGCCTATAAGTTGGCTGAAATTGCAAATATGCCACTGCGTTTGCATATACTTCAATTTTCGAGGAACCGAGACGTAATGCCCGACTTGTTATCCCTATTTTCCACTAGTGGATATTTTATAAATCTATATGTAATGATACGAGTGATATTTTGTAAATGATTTAAAGATATTTTGTTAGCAATTTGGGCCACTTATATATATATATATATATATATATATATATATATATATATATATATATAAAGTAATTATTAAATGTGTTAGGGCCATTATATTTTATTAGCCAACTTTATAAAGTGATCTAATTAAGACAAATATGGCTAATGGTATATTTGTCATGAAAGATATTGTGTAGAGACCAACAATAATTATAATTTGCTGAAGGGGCCAAATTATAATTATTGAAACTAAAGAATATTAACCGTCAGAAGTTATTTAAAGGGTCATGGTCCCGGGCGCAACCATTCATTCCCGTTTCTTTCTCTTTATCCCCATTAGAAGAGAAAATCTAGAGGGAACTAAATGTGCTCTACAAAGGGAATATCATAGACTAGTTCAGGTTGATCAGAGACTAATTCAGGTTCCTTAATTATTCTCAATATCTTCAAGTACACTTCCGCTTTACTATTTACAATTTCAGAACTGGTTTATTGTTCATTAATTGGTATCTCTCAATCATAAAATCTAACATATTCTACCATGTTTAACATTAAATTTAGATTGAGTTTATGAGATCTATAAAGCTGAAAAATAAAAGACTTGTAACTCTTTCTATTTTGCTTGTCTCATATTAAAAACAAGGTGAGACGGGGTGTCTTTAAAAAAGAGGAGACTTTTCAAAGGTGGTCTAGGGATCTTTTGATTTCTATTTTAATTTTTTAAATTTCAAAATTTATTATATATATCTATATATATATATATATATATATATATATATATATATATATATATATATATATATATATTATAAAAGCACGCCATTATTAATTAACTAATGTATCTAATCAAATAAATTAAAATAATTATTATTTTTACAAATATTAATTTATTTTATTATAATTAATAATTAAAATTTATTTTATAGATATGAATTATTTAAGTTATAATATTATTGTATATTTATATTTTTTTAAGTAATATAATGCATAAAAATTAAAATTTTGAATTATTCTTTATTTTAGATTTTATTTTTAAAAAAAAAAAAGATTGATTAGTCAGTCTGTCCCTTCTTATCTCTAGTTTACCAATTTAGTATCAAATTGAGTTATTGAATTGAAATCCTTAACAGTCCATATATGGACATATTAGTAGTCTGGTTTGCAAGTTTAGATCTGTTTTGTCGTTTTTATATGTGTTTAGTTTGAATGTTACTTCTTTACAAAATTTCATTTTGTTTGATGGAAACTGAAAACTCTTTGACAGAAACCTTTCAATATATAAAAAGTTATACTATTATTAATAAAATGAGTTTTCTTTAGTTTGATTACCTTCTTGTAAAAATCATTTAAGCCTCCCATAGTTTTGTTGTTTGTTAGTTTTTTTAATTTCTTTTTCTTTCCATGAGTTTTGATTTGCTTCACATTATTTATATTCTCTTTTTTACAGAGTTTTCATTTCGTGAAACTTTAATGTGTCAAATTAAATAAAATATCAAAATTTCATAAGGATACCTAATATATCTTATAAAAAAAGTGTTAAAAGAATTTTAAATGATCAATTTAGCATCTTTAAAGAGAGGAACATCATCTATATATTATATGGCTAGAATAGCATTCCTCCTCTACATATTTAATAACTTCCATCATTTTGCTAGTTACATCTTTTTTTTCTTCATCTGAAAGATAAATAAATTTTAACTAATTGAACATATTTTGAGAAGAACTTAACTCTTTCAGTTCACTAGTACAGCGAGGGGATATTATTGTGGTTATTTTTGACTATACGTCGCGGTTTACGAACCGCGGTATATTTAGCCGCGGTAGTAAGTCAGAGACTTTAGGCCGCGGTTATAATCGCGGTAAAAAAGTTGGGGAATATGTCGCGGTTGTACAAGGAACCGCGGCCTAAACCCAATTTTTTTAAAAAAAAAAAAAAATTGTTCCAGTATATGCCGCGGTTGGAACCGCGACAAAAGACACAGGAATATGCTGCGGTTCTAGCACTAACCGCGGCCATATGTCTGTTTTAAAAAATAAAAATAAAAAACGAGAACTATATGCCGCAGTTTGGGTAACAACCGCGACATATTCCCCTGCAGTTTTTTAAAATTGCAGGTCTGTTTTTGTGATATCCACTACCACAAAAACAGACCTGCATATAAAAACATGTACATAAATTCAATTTCAACATAACAAACACATGTTCAAATGTATTTCAACATCAAATAAAGTACAAAGTCTAATAAAATACAATCTAATNAAATGCAATGTTTAAATCTAATAACTAANAGNTATTGTANAATCTAANTATATACTTNGCANNANCGTTCCTCATGAATAATANTGGCTTCTNAGGAANTGGTGTAGTAGTCTTGAATTTCTGCACAAGACAATTCATATTAATTAGTGTATATGAATTCTACATTTGGGAAAAAATCAAAATTTGTTAAAGTTAAATATTATCGTTTTCCAGCGACTTGTGATGTGAGAACGAACAATATGGACCATCCAATACATTACATAGTATCCGCACTCATATGACCCATTTTATCTATTACACTACAATATATCATCACAGTTGTAAATAGTTAGTGAATAGCATTAAAATAAAACAACTATAACAAAGTTTGGCTTTAGCATATGTCAAACCTTGAGAGAAATCCAAGCAATCTTTCTACTGTTAGCAATTGATCTCCCACCCATCATGCTGGAATAGAACTATATATAAAAAAAGGTTTTAGCATTCATTTATATAACAAAGAAAGTCCAAACATTGAGGTTCTTACCAATCAATTGCTTGTCTGAGTTGTGTGGGAGGAGGCCTGTGCAATGAACAGAACCACAAAGCATAGTTCTCTTGCATAGACATAACAAGAAGTTGTCAATGGCGTCTGAAATTCATAATAACTTAACTATTAAATATTAAAATCACATATGGAACTTTATTATGTTAACAAAATTCACTTATCCGGATATATAAGGCAAAAAGTATGCCGCGGCATATTCCCCTGCGAATTTACTGCAGCTGACTAATGGGGAATGTCAGGAGGTTACAGGGGAATATGCCGCGGTTCTCAGAGAACCGCGGCATATTCGTCTGTTATTAAATTTTTTTTCCTGACGTGGAGTCAAAGATGATGGTTGACTGGGGTATAGGCCGCGGTTAAGTGGGGAACCGCAACATATAAGGCCGATTTATTTACAAAACTGCCACCGCGCACCATTATGTCGCGGTTTCTGGTGAACCGTGACATAATGTGCGCTGTATAATCCATATTTTTTACTAGTGGGTAGAACTAAATAGTTTATTTATTGTTAACTATTATTATTATTATTATTATTGACATTTTTTTAACTCATCAAATAATCATATATAAAATATATTTTTTAAAAGATTAAATGAAATAAGCAATAAAAAAGAATTAATAGTACAAAAGAATAAAAAATAATCCCTAAAGGAAAAAAAATCCTAGTCTTCTATAATAGAGGTCACCAATTGTAGTAAAATATATGACTAATAATATGTCTTCTGATTAAACATTGTTAATAGAAAGCTTAAATAAATAAGAATATGACTAACAATAAAACTTCTTCTTTTATCTAAAAAAAATATATTATAAAATATAATATAAATTAGAATATTCACCTTTTTAAAACAGAAGACAAATAAAAGATTCAATAAAAAAATTAATATTTTATATTTTTATATATTATTATATAGATTGCACAAAATGTAAAACAAAATATATTAAAGCAGTTTCTTTAACACGTTATATGTGAGGAACAGTTTAAGAAAGAAAATTATTGTTACAAATTTATTTGAACTTAACATAAAAGTGAATTATAATATATAGATTAAAATATATAAATTTTACTGTGGTGGCAGTAGGTCAAGTTCTCATTCTTTAAAAATTTCAGTTGCCTCTTAATTTTTGAGAAAACGCTTTAAGTATTTTTAAACAAAATTATTAACGACATTAATGATATGACACATGTCAATTTGAGATTTTTTTAAATTCTTTTAATTTTTTTTGAAAACTTTTTTGTTGTCACTAAAATCACATAAAAACATTATAAATAAGGTTGAATAATGTTTCTGAAACATTTTGCAAACTAATGCTTAATAATTATAGTAGAGGTTAAACAGTCTCCAATAGTTGTTAGACCTTTGTATTTGTTAAGCAAATGTTTAGGAAAATATTTTAAGCAGAGAAAGTAATAACATAAGTATTTTATACTAGTTCACTTAATCCTAAGCTATATCGTCTCTCTCAAGAACTCATGAGAAGTTTCACTAATCTTTTCCAAAATTACAACGGAGTATAAACCACTCCTTATACACTGAGTGGTCTCACCATTCCTGGTTCCCTAATCAATCTTGACTAGTCCGAGTTTAACCACTATTTATTAAAGTATTCTAACCACTGGTGTTAACCCTAGACAACTATTTAGAAAGTTTAACTCTCTTGAGCTAAATAGTACAAGTGTTTTAATTCTCTTCAAAATTTCCAAACACAATCAGTGTTGGTTTACAAGTACAAATTCTAATAACTCTCAGTCATAGGATAAATGCAATACAAAGAAATTTGAGAAATTGTGAAATTTTTTCTTTTGTTCTATGAACATTATAGAAAAAATTAGGCCAGGTCTCTCAACCAAGAGGGGAGGGGGTTGAATTGGTTTCCCTTTGTAAAAATATGTTCTTTAAAAATTGTTTTAAATTTTTTTTGAGTTTTCTTGGAATGCAATCAATCAAGAATGAAAACAATGCAAAAGTGTAGGGAAAGAGAGATTCACACTATTGTTTATAATGGTTCAACCAACCTACCTACATCCAGTCTTCTTTTAATCAACCTTAGATTGAAAGGATTCCACTATATTGATTGAGTTCTTACAAGCAAGACATACAAAGAACAATCCTCTCATTGTACCCTCCTTCCTAACTCCAAATCAACTATACATAAACCCATAAAGATCACCCATTTTCTGTCACCCTTAAAGTTACCCCACTTTAAGTCAAAGAACTTCACCACACTACTGAAATAAGAGGAAATGGCACTGATTGCTTTTGTTTATAGGCATTGGTTCTACAACCGAGGCATATCCGGACGAGGTAAAAAAAAAGTAGATTTTATGCCTTGGTTATGAACTGAGTCAGAAAGGAATGAATTATGCATAAAATCAAACACAAAATACTCAAAAACAGAAACAAAATATGATATCCAAAATAAAAATAGAATATGATAACCTTATAAGCCAAAATCTAGATAGTTGTACAAATTATGATATCCTAATAATTAAATACTATTGAACATTTCTATTACATTTTTTGCACAAGTTTTTCTTAAGTAACGAATGGACTTATCAAGAATTGGAAGAAGACTCTTAAATCTCTACATAGAAGACAATGAAGAACATAATGGAGAAAAACATTTGATTCAATGCAAATATTATTGTTTCCCAGCTACTTGTAATATGGACACGAATAATGGTTGTCATTCAACGCATTACATAGTAACCACATTTATATGAGTCAGTTTATCTATTACACTACAACATATCATAATAATTATAAATAATTAAGGAAGATCACTGAAATAAAATAATTATGAATATATGGACCAAAATATCAAACCTTGATGGCCAAGTATGCAAGCTTTTTAGCCTTAGTAGTTGATTTCCCTGCGAACATCATATGTCCTACAATTGAACTATGAAAAATTGAATGTTTTAGGATACATTTATATAACAAAGAAAGTTCATAATAATGAGATAACATTAAGTGACAATTTTAGAATTTTAATGAACCTTTTGACATCGGTTATTTAGAAATCCGAAGCAAAAAGTAGATATGACATCAATTGTTCAAAAAAAATGAGGTCGTATGCCTTCTTCCAAAAAAGTGACAATTTTTAAATTTTAATCAATCTTTTAGCCTTGGTTGCTCAGGAAACCAAAACAAAAAATAGATACGACATCAATGGGTGAAATGACCAAACTATATGTTCTGTTTAGAAAAAACAAATAAAAAAAAGATGTAACCAACCTTGGTCAAGTTTTGTCAACCTTGGTTAAGCTATATTTTATCTTGGTCAAGATATATTCGATCTTAGCCGAGTTACATAAGATCTATATTGGTTGATTTAAAGTTCTAATTACCCTATGGCCTCATTTATTAGTAGAATCGAGACAGAAAGGTCATATGACTTCCATTCTGTGAAACCTTAGGTCATATGTCCTTTTCAGAACAAAAAATAAGAAAATAATGATAATTTTGAAAAAAATTAAAAATTTTGATGCACCTTTTACCCCAATTTTATGTTAATAGATGCTAAGAGGGGTATGTTGCTTTCGTTCCTTTTGCAACCGAAACCCATATATCTTTTCAGATAAATAAAAAAAAAAAAAAACACAATTTTTGAAAAGTTTTGAAAATTTTGGCACACCCTTGAATCTCGATTCTCTATTAATCAATGTGAAAAGAAGCAAATAACTTTGATTCCTTTGCCGCTAGAAGTTATAAATTTGTGAAATTTTGAAAGTCGTTATATGTTTTAGTTTCTCAGATAGATTATGCTGGTTAAAACGACAAAATCACACTAATGTATACTTTTTTTTTACTTCACCTTTTTAATTTAATAAGAAATAATAACATATTTTTCTTATTTTATCCCTTCTGATTTAATAAAGAGTATTTGATATCAATAAACTAAAATTAAATTTGGATAGCAAATTAAAAGACTTTATTTTATTATTTGATGAGATTATGGAAGAACATATTTAAATACAATAACATGACTATTAGGAATTAAAATTGTATTAATTTTGTTTTTTTATTATAATTCCAAGATGTTATATAATCTTTTATTTGGTTAAGTTCACAACTTCTATGACAATAAATTTCACATCTTGAAATAGTTAAACTTAAGAGCAGAACTAAACTAATTTCTTAAAAGTTAGCTTAAATTAACTAAAAAATTCTTAAATAATAATTAATTTTAATGATAAAAAAAATTGTCATTATAATGACCAATTTAAATAATAACTTATAAACTAAAAATAATTGAAAATTAAAATAACTTCTATTATGAATGAAAAATTATAATTATTAAGAATTCATCTCAAAACATGTCACTAACATTAGTTGTCAAAGTTTTAGTTAAAAAAAATTGGTTTCTAATTTTAATAGTTAAAACTTTGATAACTAATTTAGAAACGAATTTCAAAATCAATTTCTAAATCAATTATAATTTTATATTCATAATAGAAACTGTTAGTTAGTTTTGATATTTAAATTAGTAACTATAGTGATTAATTATTATTATTTTATTAAAATTAGTCATTATTTAAGAATTACTTAATGTTCTACACACTATATTTATAATGTTTTAGATTATTGTTTTGGTTATAAGGTCAATGCTATTTATATACTAAAGTCCTGAATATCCTGATTTCATTTTTCACACTGTTTATCCTTCACTCCATTCGGTTAAGTTGGAAGATTACTTGTACAAAGTACTTCCACAATAAAAAGTTAGTAAAGATTTCACGACTTCAGCAATTAATACATAATAAATTCAATCATCTACTTTTTTACCTTAAATTTATGTTTATAGACTTTGAAATAAATTTTAAATCACTAAGGATCTAATGGTGGTCCAATTGGTATTAATAATGTTTTGGTATAAAATAATTTTTATTAAGTCTAAATATTTTTTTAAATGTCACCGTTGAGTCTATATAATACAGTTATTCAATTATTAAATAATCTCATTAATATTTTTAACCATGTGACCGTTCAATTCTAAATTAACCGAAAAATCATACAATGAATTCTAAATAATTCAAAATCAACATACTATCAAAAGGTCAATTGAAGAATGAATATCAGAATCTGGATTATTAAAATAATATACTAGACATCAAAAAATTTAATATATGTAGAATTATAAATCTAAAAACACAAAATCATATATTAATAAAGTTGATAGATAATTTATAACTGTTTAAAACAAAAAAACAAAAAAAAAAAAACTATGCACATATAACTTGTAAGGTTGATCACGAAAATAAAATTTTATGGTTTATTATTACTAGTTTTATTTTTCACTTGAATTATTCTATACATTGGAATATGGAAGTATCAATTAATATATACCAGGTGGATCGGAGTTTATCCGTGGATTAGGGGACCGTGGTCCCCAAAATTTTTTATACAAACTAAAATTAATATATAAATAAAATATTTCTTTTAATTTTATGTATTACGTCTTCTCAAATTTGAATATATTTATAAAACAAAATGTTGATACTTCCAAAACATTTATTAAAAATCTGTCACAGTTTTCTGCTTTAGATGAGGTTATCAGCATATTTTAATAATATACATGATTATTATTATCTGTTAAAATTTATTAAAATTTATAGATAAAAAAATATATTTGTTAAATAATATGTGAAGTTTCAAATTTAGTAATTACCATTTTTAACTAATATTGTTTAAAGAATTTATATTAGAGAATGTTACTATTTATTTTTTCTTTGTGATTATATCATTCACATGGGAACAGTTATCTAGTTAGCAAGAAATGAAAGTTGATAGAATTCAGTTAGGATTTAGCCAAAATTATAATTAGTTATTGAATTAGGCAAATGAAAGAAACTACTATTCCATTAATAAGAGTCCATGTTCAACACCAAAATTTTCAGCAGTTCTACCAAATATATATATATATATATATATATATATATATATATATATATATATATATATGTGTGTGTGGATG
>NC_028359.1:3139556-3219182 GCF_000741045.1 Vigna radiata var. radiata | reverse complement strand
ATATATATATATATATATATATATATATATATATATATATATATATATATATATATATATATATATATATATAAAACACTAATGTATTAAGTGGAAACGACAACGGTTGTTTTCGTCCATAGGCAACGGTTCCTGAACCGAAGCATATTCAGGCGAGACAAAAAGTGGTAGACTTTTTGCCTCGGTTCAGAACCGAGGCATAAAATGGTAGGATTTTACCTCAGTTCAAAGTTAACCGAAGCAGTATGATTTTTAATTTTTTTAATTTTTTTTTCGTAGGACTTTATGCCTGGGTTCCCACTAAACCGAGGCAGTTAGTCCCCTTTTACTTGGTTAGAGCCTGAACCAAGGCAGTATGATCCTTCTTCTTTTTTTTCTTCCTTTGTCAGCCTTTATGCCTCAGTTGAGGATTGAATCGATGCCATAGAGGTGTTTTCTGCTTCGGTTATAGTCACAACTGAGGCGTATTCTCCTGTTCTTTTTAAGAACATGTCTGTTTCTGCAACATTCCCAACAACAAAAATAGACATGCATTTAATTTTATAGCCAGAACAATCCAAAATAATCCAAAAGCGTATATTTTGAATGAAATTATATTAAAACATAAACACATTCAATGTAATCATAAATCAACTTCTTAGAAGCATAAATCAATCCAATGTAATCATAAATCAACTTTGAAACATAAATCAATCCAATGTACAAAGTTAAACTAATAATAATGTACAAAAGTATAAAACAACTTAGAACTTACTATATCCTAATATCTACTACATACTATTATATAATTGATTTACATATTTAGCTAGTGCTTTCCTCACGAGTTTAAGTGTCTTCTTTGGAATTGGAGTAGTCATATTGAATCTCTGCATAAAACACAATGATTTCAATTAGTGTATATGAAATCTAAACTATAGAGAAAATAAAATTCAAACCTAAATATTACTATTTGTCATCCACTGGTGTAATGTGCATGAATAATGGTCATCATCCAAAACATGATGTAGTAGCCACATTCATATGACCTCGTTTGTCTATTACACTACAATATATCATCATAATTATAAAATGTTAAGTAACATCATTAGAATGGTACAAAATGTAACAAAGTATGGACTAAAATACCAAACCTTAAGGAGAACCCATGCAAGCTTTTTAGCTGTAGCAGTAGATCTCCCAAATAACATCATATGTGTTGCAAGGGAACTATTAAAAAAAATTGTTTTAGCATACATTTATATAACAAAGAAAGTTAAAACATTAAGGTTCTTACCAATTTACTATATATTTAAGAGGGTTGGGAGAAGACTTGTGCAATAATAAAACCAAATAGTAGTGTTCTCCGGTATGAAGATCATAAGTAGCTGCCAATGATGTCTGTAGTAATTATGTTGTTGAGGTCTATATCTTTTTTGTATCTATATCTAACCATAATAGTTGTGTTGATGAGGTCTCCTAAAACAACATTTCATGCATGGGAAAAGCTACAACACATTAACTTTTAGATCAATAAATATCCTTACTTTAATCTTATTAATTATGTCATACCTTTTTTATTCTCTCACTTTAAGGGATTTCACAATTAGTATTTTTCGTTTAGGAAAATTTATATGCTACTTAGTTTTATTTCAATTTTTTTCTATTTTTTACTTTTAATGAATAAATCATATACTTTTTTTTATCATCTAAATAGTATATTTGATATAGAAGTATTTGAGGTGGTTTAACCTATTTACAACCTTGTATGTTCAGAGTAACAAATAAAAAAAATTACAAAGAACCTTCTACAATTTTGACTCTTATCACCACAGTTAGTTATACTTCAAACAAATATTTCAGCCAAATGTTCGATCTTGGTTTATATTTGATTGTGTCAATCCCGCAGGCCAAAAGTTTTTAAAGACTTGCTCTTCATGTCATGCAGCATGTAATTAAGCCCTTTTAGGTTGATGAGAATACTTTAAAGCACCTCTGTTCATCTCATGTCTAAATAAATTATATAGTTTATCACTACAAAGTATAAACTAAATTTATTAACAACTTATCGTGATGGGCAGTAAGGGCGACGACGACAACGGGGCCACGACGGCGACAACTGCAAGGACGAAGGCGGCACCCAAAAAGGGAACGGATCATAGTAGACGGACAACGATGAAGACAACACCCATAAAGTGAAGGAATCGTGGCAACAACGGTGGTAGAGGCAGCACTTGGGGAGAACAACGGTGCACCAATTCTCGCAGCAAATGGATGCATGGTGTAAGGAAAACGGAGAAGAAGTTCAGGCGTACAAGATGAAGAAGAGAGGTCGCAAGAAAGGAGGAAAACGCAGGCTGGCCAAAGAGAAAATGCAGGTTCAGGCGAGGAAAAAAAAAAGATGCACAGTCTAGGGTAACTTTTTACGCGAAAGTAAAAATTATAAATGTGGTAGACAGACTAATCTTTTGTAGTTGCTTGGGGTGGGTCAGTTGTTCCACTACTAGAAATGTACAACTTGTCATAGTCTGAGATCAATAAACATATCCAGATGGTCAAGTTTGATTGTTATAAATATGTTTGATTTCTTGTTTAAATTAAGGATGTAATTATTATTAATGTTTTAAACTAAATTGTATAAATGTTTTGGTATGTTAGCTTACCCTTTCTTCTTTGTGTTTGTTTGTTTGTTTTGTTTCTTTTCTTTTGCAATGATCACCTCAATGGTGTGAGCTTAGGGGGATGTCTCCAGTGAGGAAGTGTGAGGGAGGAGATGAAGTTGAGGCATAAAGTAGGATGTTTTGTTTTATGTTCATGTGTTTGAAAGACTTATTACACTTTTGATTTAATGTAATGTCTCATAGTTTATAGGATCTTGTGTAGTGTATCTTTTACTATTATAAGTTATTCATAAATATTTGTAATAGGAACTTGTAAGTTTTCTTTGAACGGATTGTTTTGTATTATTGAAGTTGTGACGAATCTCATAATAATTGAATGTTATAAAAATTGGGATGTTGCATTTTATTATTATACCGATAATGATTTATATTTGGTTTAATTGATATTGTATTAAAATATTTGTTTTATTTAGTGTTTAATTTTTTTTATTTGTCTTAATAATTTGTCGTGTGATTTTTATAATTATTAATATGATATGATTGTTATTTTTATATAATTTTGCCCCACACTCGTTAACTAATTTTTTTCTTTTCTCTTTCGGTCATCTTTAACTAACGAGTTAGGTTATCTTTCTTTAAGAGCTAGTCTATTAAAGAATTGAAAGAAATTAGAAACTGAAAGAAACTAGAAATTGAAGGAAATTAAATATGAGAAAACAAAAATAATAATCAATTCATTATGCTCATAATAAAATCAAATATTAGAATAATTAAAGAAAAATAATTTTTTTTTATTATTCAATAAAACACAATTTTTTAATAAAAATAGTTTAAAAAATTTAATTTATAATGTACGTACTACTTAATTAAATTTTTTATATTTCAATTCCTTTATGTTTCAAGATCAAGTAATCATTAATTTATTAATATCTTTTTAGTGATAAACATGTATTCCTTTTTAATTTATTATCATCAGTGAAAGATGTCAGTATTTTTCTTTTAGCTTTATAGTTTTGAACTTCAATAATGATTATTCAAGATATGATAAATTTAAGTGAAAAAATTCTTCATAAGTTATTTGTAAAGCCATAAGAAGAAAAGGAAATTAATTGACCACTTTAATTACTCAAAGCCCAATAGTCAGGGCATTTCTGGAGTCCACTGGATCGAGGTATTAGAAAAGATCTGTTTTCCGCTATTGCTTCCTGCACCCTCCAATTTGCTACCTGCACTGCCATTAAGTAAATGAAATGTCTAAATTGTTTTTGTGGGTTTTTAATTTCCCCTGCCCAGCAGCTTCATCAACAAACAAATTTATTGTTTGAAATATCAAAATTTAAAAATAAACGGTAATTATTAAATTTGTCTAATTTAATGTCATTATGTGTTAAGGTAAAAGTAAATATATACATGTTCTTGTTGTATACGCTTTCTAAAATAACTTGATTCGAGTATGCATACATTATATTGATTGGAGTATCTTTGTCTTAGATAACATGTATATAGCTCATTCGCCTTCATTAGATATGAAGTTAGCGTCCAAGTCTCTTTTATTAATATGTTTTTTCCAAGTACGGATTATTAAATTATCATGCGTTTCTTAATTTTGTTTAATGATAAAAAATTTACTCATACGAAAATTCTAAAAATTAAAATTATAAAATATCATGTTTGGTGTTAAATTTTCTTGATGATTACAATTTTAACTGATTTTAAAAATTATAACTTATTATGATAAATCTTAAAATTATTTAAAACTTCAAACTTTCACTCTCATAATAATTTTTAAAATATTATAGTTTTTTCTACTTAAAAGGATAATGTAATATTTCATTTTAATAGTATAAAACTATTAAAATAAAACGTACATACATGATAAGTTACAAAGAACTTGAGACTAATAGAGCATAAGATTCTACCCTTGAGGAGCAAAAACTATCTATCATGATGCTTCTCTCTCAACCATTAACTAAATCAACTGAAAAGATGTCCCTTTCCTAAGCTCACACCGATTAAGGTGATCATTGCAAAAGATGACCGACCAATTCATCTTAATCAAAGAAAATTCCATCATACATCATATTACACACACAAGATAAACATTCATCCAAAATATGCCATAGACTTAGACTTGACCATCCGGATACAGTATGAATGTCACACTATTGGTAGTTTGTGCACTTGTAATGATACTACAGCTGGCTGAAACCAAACTACCATACAAGGTTAATCCATTTCAATTGCCTATGGTCCTGACCGGTGTCCAAAGACAAGGACCTTCCATTACTCTAACCACATATCTCACCCTTCTATACTTGAGAATGGATGATCAATACAGTGTCGGAATGGACCACTAGTTCAAAGCTTCATTCATTCATACAACAACAACACACGCACCACCATGTAACCTCTGTATGAGTCATGAATTTACGTCCATCAAGCATTCAACTCATTTAAAATCTATTAATCACAATATTCACATGCATCATTTTCATTCATATAGTATACGAATACATGAGACTGTTGATGAAACATATTTAGAATTAAAATAAAGTACTCGTTTAATCATTAGACCCTAACTAGGTGCATTAAACTCATATGACAACTCCAAATGTACCCAAACTCAAATCTACCCTTTCTAACTCAAAACTCTGCAAACTAAAGGTATGAACAAGTCTTAAATAACTCAAAAACAAACCCCAAAACATCTCATTTTGTCCAGATCTCCTAATTAAAATACCACTAATGAAAACTCCCTAAAACGAACTAAAATCATACCAAAACACATCCAAAAGATGACCAACCAGTTTTATATCAGAATTTTGTTGTCATGACACTTAAACAAGTCTTAATCAACACTTAAACCCATCTCAAAACACAGTTTAACCAAAATAATCATTCCCCCAACTTTTCACCGTTCAACGTATAATTTATATAAAATTGTACATTAAATTATTAATGTAAATAAATTTAATTTTTCAAAAAAATAATTCAAATGAGTTATGAAAAAATATATATATTATAAAATTGATATTTTTTAGTATCTTCAATTTTATGTCTAAATAAAAAAATAAAATTATATCAAGTTAAATTTTAAATTTTTATTTAATATTTAATATTTTTTTCACTATTAATTTTATTTTAATCAATTTTCAAAAATATTTAATTTGAATTGTACAGTTTGGCCATTGTTGTCATTTTCAACAGAACTTTATGCTTTAATTAACTTATATTCACATAGAAAGTCATTTAAGAAAGCATTTTCATTTTCTTTATTATTGTGGGTCTTAATATTATCATGATGATTTTTGTAAGGAAATATATATTAATAAAAAACAACATTCCTACTAATAAAAAATTCCCTAGTACTAATGTCAAGCACAATGTAACCTTTAATACCATTTTTACAACCAAGGAAAACTCCCTTTCTAACTTTGGAAGCAAATTTGTTTCTATTACTTTCAAGAGTGGAGTAGAGCACAACCACATGTTTTTAAGTTTAGATAAGTAGAAGGAACATCGTGCATCAGGTTGTACGAGGTCTTACCATTGAGAACAATAGAAGACAACCTATTTATCAAATAAACTACATGAGAGATAGCGTAAGACTATTATGCCATTAGATTGAAAAAAGTAATTGTAGATTTTATTCAATATATGTTGATGTTTGTGCTCCATAAGAGAGTTTTGTTGAGGAGTTTCAACACAACTGTTTTGGTAATTGATACCATGAGAGAGATATATAAGGCAACATATTCAAACTTAGGGCCATTATCTGATCTAATGGTCTTAATTGTTTTTTCAAATTGATTTTTAGCTTTTACAACAAAATTTTGCAGTAAATCCCTAGTTTGACTTTGAGCATGCATTAAGAAATCCCAAATATGTTTATTGTAATAATCAGCAATAGTAACAAAATATTTATGCCCATGGACAAAAGGTACAGAAACAAATTCCCATATATCACAATGTATCAAATAAAGACAATTAGTAATGAAAGAAATACTTAGGGGAAAAGGTAGCTTATGTTGTTTAGCATAGTGATAGGTATCACAAACAAATTTAGAAGACACTTGAGCATAGGGAAAGTGTTTATTATTTGTTGCACAATTTTATGCCCAAAATTCCCTATCCTATAGTGCCATAGATTCACATCAACATGTTTATAAGAAAGAACATATCTAGGTATAAAATCTTAATAAAAAAGAGGACAAGATTGTAAGTAGTACAAGTCTCTGTAGATATTAGCACACCCAATCATCCTCAAGTAGAGTTGTCCTATATCTGACACACTTCAAAAGAAAAAGTTAGAGTGCAGTACATGTTCTTAGTTAAGCTTTAGACATATATAAGGTTAAGGGAAAAATCAGGGATGTATAGGACATTAAAAATAGTAAAATTATTGGAAAATTGAATGGTTCCTACATGTTATGCTGTAACAAAAGAATCATTTGGCAGTTTGACAGATATGGGTTTAATCTTATAAAGTGACAAAATATTTTCAGTCATGAGTCATATGATTAGTGACCCCTATGTCTATAATCCAGGAAAAATTACATTGTTTGTCCCCTAGTGTATGTTGAACTTGATTGACACTGTGTGAGTGAGAAGAGTTGTCAATATTTTCTGACATCTTTAGCAATTTTTGTATTTGTTTTGGAATGAAGGAACTGAAAGATTGAGTTTTGGCGTGTTTGATGGTTTGGGTTCTATATAAGCATAATCCTCTTTGCAAACATTAGTGTAACTGTAGTCATTTTGTCCCTTTCTCTGTCTTGATTGTTGTGATTGTCGTTCTTCTTATATCATGGTGAGTAACCATGTTTGGAGTAACATTCATCCACAATATGATTTGTTTTGTGGTAATAAGAGCATTGTTTCCCATAATTGGGATTTCTTCCCCTTCCTCTTTCTTAACCACACGAGCTAGCACCACGTCCTTGAGACCTCCATCTTTGTTCATTCTTCCAATGGTTTTATTTATCAATAATGTGGGCCAAAATTTTTGTTTCTGTATTCTAATTAGTGATGCCAATAACTTGTCTTTCTTGCCTTTCATGTTACATGATGAGGGAAAAGACCAGTTGAAGTTTGGAAGGGGTTCCATTAAAATAATTTATGCTCTCACAATGTTATAGGTGTCATTGAGGCCTTTTAGAAACTTTTTAAAAATTAGGTTGCATTCCTTTCACCTTGTTTAATCGAGTGAATGTCTTAGAAGCAAATTTGAAATCTTGAAGTAATCTTGTTTGGAGAACTTTTCCTTTAACTCATCCCATAAATCTTTGGCATTTTCTACATAAACACTTATTGTAGTTTGTGGAGAAAGAGTTTTGATAATCCAAGAAAGAACCATCATGTTGCACCGTTCTCAGGCATCAAACAAGGGGTTGTTTAAATACCTCAATCTATGAACTTGAGCTTATTCTTGGAGAGAAGAGCCTTTTTCGTGTTCCTGCTCCTAGAAGAATAATTATTTTCATTTAAAATATGAGAAATAAGAGTGAGACCTGAATTTTTTTTAAGATGTAGGTCAAAAGGATTAAAGGGTTTAAAGATTGATCCATCACACCAAGAACTAAGAAAGATTGCCACAATAAGTGTAACCAGGATGATCAGAGATAGATGTAGTAGAAGTAAAACAAGCATTGAACCTACTTTGATACCATATTAGATATGACATGTGAAGCTTATTAAAATAGCAAAGATGTCCATAACTTCTAGGGTAAGAGAAAAATGTTAAAATCTTTATTTTATTATTGTGTATTATCTGTATATAAAACAAAGGAAATTCCATGAAAAAAAGAAGAAAAAAACCAAATAAATTAATTAGTTTTTCTAAACAATAATCTACCATAGACTTAACAACTTATTATTTGTTTTTGGAGTGTAAAACTCTATCACAATTTTATTATTAAAAAGATACTTCTAAGTAATGTTATAAAAATATAAATTACACAATTAAAAAAAAAATTAACAAGACATGACGGTGAAGTTGAATTTTCTTTTATTACAAGTATTTTTAGGATAAGCATTAATGCTTATTCAAAAAAGGGTTAAATATGTTTTTAGTCTCTATATTTTGGGACGATTTTGATTTTAGTCACTCTTCCAAACTAAGGTATAATTTAGTCCTTCAACTTTAGAAAACTCTGGTTTTAGTCCTTTTTATCAAATTTTTTAAACTTTATTTGTTGTTTCAAACGCGTTTCTTAGTTAACATTGAAGCAAAAATGTGTCAAACAGTGTAAACAATCCAAATGCTACAATGAAACGTGCTTGAAACAGCAAATAAAGTTAAAAAAATTTGGTAAAAAGGACTAAAACCAGAGTTTTCTAAAGTTGAAGGTTTAAATTGTACCTTAGTTTGAAAGAGGGACTAAAACCAAAATCGCTCCAAAGTATAGGGATTAAAGACATATTTAACCCTTCAAAAAAGTCATTAAATATTTTCTGTCCTATGCTCCTTATACTTGGCATTATTTTTATTGATGATCGTGAAGGAAATGATTAAAAAAATCTGTTTGCAATTTTTTTAATTAAAAAATACATAATGCAAATGCGTTTTATAAAAATATTTTGTATATTAAGGATGAAATATTAAAATAAATAGGCAGGTAAATTTTTCTTTGAAAAATGTATGTTATAATTTAACATATAGAATTAGAATAAACTTGTTTACAAAGAAAAAAATTAGCTTAAAGATATAGGTAGATGAAATTTATATTTATATAAAAAAAAACCATCTTTTTAACGCATAAAACTTTAAATTAGTTGGTTTGAATAATAAATAGTGATGATATTAAATATTTCTTCAAAATATTTCTAGAAATTTCATCAAAATATTGAAATATATTTTGCTTGATTACAGTACTGTTTACAAAGTCACATTTTACTAAAGGGTGTGCAGAAACTAAAATTTGTTCAAACTTCATCGGTACATTTTTATTATATATTTTAATTATAAATATTTTGGTTGTTCTTTTGTGACGTGGAGGACGTATTAAATATTTTTTTTATGATATGTTTAATCATTTAGTACAGTGAAAAAAAATATAACAAAAGTAATTAATATAAATAGAAAAAAAAACATATTAGACATAATATAATAATTCTTGTAAAATATAAGCTATTAGTTGTGTTAAATAAATTTTAGTGAGAAGATTTTAGTTTTAGTCCTTCTTTAAACTAAAGTATAATTTAATTTTTCAACTTTAAAAAAACTCTGATTATCAGAGTTTTCTAAAGCTAAAAAATTAAATTATACCTTAGTTTAAAAGAAGAATTAAAATAAAAATTATTCCATAAACATTTAACCCTAAATAAATGCGTCATGACATAGTACTGTTTTGTTTTCATTAATTAATAATGTCCTGTGAGTCTTGTCACCAGAATATGGGCACACGTTCGAGCTTAATCTTAGATGGCAGCATTCTAGTGGTCCATGTAGAGATTGCAATTTGTAAGGAGATAGGATTTTTCAATGCAAAAAGATTGAGAAAAGCGTTTTCACTTTCAGTTTCAGTTATTCATCACTTCTCTTCTGCTGCTTTTCTCAAATTCAAGTAGCTCATCACAGTATTCACTCGCCCCTCTCTCAGAGACCCTGCTGGAGATGATAATGGCACTAACCCAAGCTTCTGGTTTCAACAAACTCCATGACCACATTCTCCTGCAGCGCTACTTCACAAAGTAGCTTCCTTTTTCTCTATCTGTTCATCAACGAAAATGGGAAAGTGAAAGATAGCAAGTCAGTTGTTTCTGTAATGCTGTGTTGAACAGAACTTTGATTTGCAGGTGCCGGCAGAGATCAACATGTAGTGTTGTGAAAGTCTTTCATAGGAGATATGGAGGAAGGTTGCAAGTTGAACAGTATCAACATGTGTTATGTGCAAGAGGAGTGGAGTTATCCCCTTCTGTCATTGGAGACTCTGGCGATGAAACTGAGGAGGATATTGCAAAGGAAACATTGATTTGGAGAGCCATCAAGTTGCCAATTTACTCTGTTGCATTCGTTCCTCTCACTGTGAGAATCTGAACTTTTAAATTGAGCAAAAGTAGCTTCTAGCAAGGTTTTTCAGGAGCATGAGTTTGAGATAGGAGTTCACACTTAGTAGTTTGAGACCATGATGATTTCAACTTAATACTACATGAATAATAACATAATCATGTATTATAACTTTTTTCTTATGGATTTAAAAAAGTTGAATGCGAGTCATAGGTAAATCTCTGTGGACTAGGACATTCTGTTTTAGCAGAGTAACCTGGGCTTTCTGCTTGCCTCTGGAAGAAGGCTAATATTAGTTATATACACAGAAGGAAGGATATTTTGAAGCATATTAAGTTTCTAGAGAAGATTTTCCTCTAGTGGCTATCCCTCCCTTCCCCATGTTAATGTTGAACCTATCTCCATAGTATTTGAATTAGAGATTATCATATTTCTCACTGGAAATTCATGTCATTTTAAGCAATGCCCCCATCTTAAAGGCTTTGTTTTATATTTATATCTATTGGAAATTCAAACTTGAGTCTAAAGTGGAAAATGTAAATGTTGAGCAACATATAAAGAAGAAAACCTATAACTCATTGTCTTAAAATTTTAAATTGAGGTAGTGTCAATCCCTTATATAAATTGGACTTATGTTTGATTGATATTGTTCTTTCTCTGGATTCTTCCATCATTATCCTGCATGTGAAACTGAGTAAGAGAATTTCTAATTTATATCTTGGTTTCTATGGATAGGTAGGTAGTGCAGCAGCGTATTTGCAGACAGGGATCTTCTCAGCTAGATGTTATTTTGTTCTCCTGGCTTCCTCGGTTCTTGTTATTACCTGGCTCAATTTAAGGTAAGTTTCAATACTGTCTGAGACCGATGGATGGAATGAGTGAATGCGAAATAGAAGTAAATGATTGTTCAACACAATAAAGTCTCCATATTTTCTTAAATATATATATAATGAAAATGGATTCTGGTAGCAACATTTCGAACTTTTGGAAGCCATAATTTTCAGTCAAAATGTAATATAAACTGCTAGTACCGAAATCACAGGCTAATATCTGTTGAAAACTTGTAACAACATGCACACTGACAAAATGACCTACATGGTTCTTCAACCATTCTATCAAGTTTAACAGGTACTAACCCATCCAAGGAAAATGATGCAATTCTATGAATTTACTACCAATTATGGCTCCTCCTCCCGCTTCATTACTCTTATGGATCATTCTTATCAAATACTCTCAATGTTCATAAAAGGAATATACTAATATTTCTTAATTTCTCTTATGTATGGCCATGACAGCAATGATGTTCATGATTTTGACACTGGAGTTGACAAGAACAAAAAGGAATCAGTTGTAAACCTGGTTGGTAGGTGAGTTTTTCTCAGACTTGGTTTTGGTGCTTTCTGTCTTCTTTTGCTTTTGTATTTGATACAGAGAAATAACTCAGCTTGGTTATTCCTGATGTTGAATTTGGGCAGTCGTAAAGGAACCTTCATTGCTGCGTACTTGTGCCTTGCTCTTGGCTTCGCTGGGCTGGCTTGGACTGCTGTTGCAGAAAAAAACATTCGTTCAATGTTGTTTCTTGTTTGTGCAATTATTTGTGGCTATATATATCAGGTATAAGTTTCTACCGATATCAGAATAGTGTTGGAGAATTATTTAGGAGTCATTAACTTTAAATTTCTCTGATTGGCCCTTTTCGTTGCAGTGTCCACCATTTCGGTTAAGCTACCAGGGGCTGGGAGAGCCCTTGTGCTTTGCAGCATTTGGTCCCTTTGCTACTAATGCTTTTTATTTACTACATGGCGGTCCAAGGTTACTTCAGCTACCTAATTAGAATGTCCCTAACTCTCTTTTGATTTTTCATGGTTTTGATTCTCATTGCTTTGGACAGTGTGATGAATCATGTCCCTTTAAGTGGAACAATTCTTTCTGCATCAATTCTTGTTGGCCTCACAACATCTCTTATCTTGTTTTGCAGTCATTTCCATCAGGTACTTTCATTGCTGTAATTGAACTCTCTATTTTATGGTTTTGAGTAACATTGATTAGGTGGCATGTTTTTATGAACTCCACAGGTGGAAGGAGATAAAGAGGTTGGGAAAATGTCACCATTGGTACATGCTCTTTGTTTAATTTAAAATTTTTCTTGTTCAAGTTAACAATGTAAATCTACCTATGTTACTTATTTTCCATTTCTCTTTCAGGTTAGACTTGGCACTGAAAAAGGTGCAGAGGTAGTGAAAGGGGCAGTTTTGATGCTTTATGTTCTTTTGGCTGCTTTTGGTCTAACTAAGGCACTTCCTCTCACTTGTATAGTATGTACTTCTAAACTTAGTCCTTTTTTGCATCTCATTTATGATATTTTCCCTTCTTTACAGTTATAGTTGTTGTTTGTGTGACTGTACTAGTTCCTTTGTGCATTGACCTTGCCAATGGGAAACCTGGTCATTAGATTTGTCCAAGACAATCACAAGGCAAGTGAAAGACTGGTGCTGAGCTTTTGTTTCCCTGGTGTATTTCTTGTACTTTGCTAAACGTAAGTTGTATCTTTCAGGACAAAAATAAGATTTTCATGGCTAAGTACTTCTGTGTAAGGCTGCATGCTTTGTTTGGAGTTGCTCTGGCCTTAGGCCTAGTACTGGCTAGAAAAGCAACATATACGTCATGGCCAATATTGAGTTGAAGATTGGCTTGTGGAAAGAGGAAGTAATGTGCACTATGGTCACCAACACTTTCTTCTGCATATGGTTTCCAAACAATTCTTACTTTCTTGCCCTTCTCGTGGCCAAATGAGTTTGAAGAAACTGAATGACATTGATAACAATCAAGCAGAAGATGGTTCCACTACACAGCCACCTTTCATCGTTAGCAGCTGCTACGAATTTTTTTGTGTGAAATCAGATCACATGTAGATTCTTTAATATTTTACAACAAACTATACACATTACAAAGAAAACTGGATTTATCATAGAGCCAAATCCTTCAAGTTTTACTAATTATGAAATGAGATGTGTAAATAACAATAAAAATTAGTGTGTAAGCTTTTATTATTCATGATAAAGTAGGAAATATAAGAAGTTGGAAGATGTTGTATGACTAAAATATGTTTACGTCTAGTACAATTAAAAATACCTTACAACTTCTATAACATAATTATTGTGTTCTTAAAAGGTCATAAATATTTGTTATTTTCTAGACGAAATTGAAATATGCAAACTTTTATTTATTTATTATTATATATATATTTATTGACTTGTGATTAAAATATGAGCTACATCTCTCCTAAATTTATGTTATGCAGGGTCAACAATAATCACAGAGTAGAACTAGACTTTTACCCCATGAAATGATATAAACCAATCATCTACCAAAAGGGTTCTGTTAAAGAAAACACAGACAAAAATAATTAGCAGTATTGTCACCAATTATATATAATGGGTCATCTTTGATAAATTATAGAGATGAAGGATTGGCCAGTTAGAATTTAAGAGATGTTAAGATTTAAAACATGAATATTATCCAAGTTGAGTACATTCGGTCATGTAATTATAAATGATAAAAAAATTACAAATGAAATGACAGATGGGGGAAATAGCATGCTAAATGAGGTAGTGAAGAGCAAAATAGGCGTCGTCTTGACCGGTTCTCCTTCTTCTTCAACTTAGGTCCTAACAGAACATTCTTTTCTCAATTTCCCATCTTCTCTGCATTGTTTTCCAGATTGGAAAAGGAGAGGAAACTATTGTACATACAAAAAAAAAAAAAACAAAAAAAAAAAAACAAAAGGGACATGCATGCATGCATAACGTGAAACCTAAGACAGTGTAACATTAAAATGTGGGTGTTCTACATGTTCTCATTGCCCGTGGCAATTGGCATGGTCATTGTTACTTTGAATTATTTCTCTGGGCCTGATGTACCCAAATATGTGTTCTTCACCGTTGCATACACCTGGTTCTGCTCTGTCTCCATCGTCATCCTCGTCCCTGCAGACATTTGGACGGTATTTCTATGCAAATTTGTTTATAGCTTTATATATGTCAGTTTTCTGTGGTTTTTGTTGTTTCTGTACATGAGACAAGAAATAGAGTTAAACATTCAAAGAAAATGGCTTTCTAGTTGAGTAGTAATCAATAAAGAAATAGAATGAAGTTATAGAGTTTATGTCTTTCATTAAAAGATATTTACTTTTTAGTATTTGATTCACTGCAACTTCATTGATAGGCACTGAATAATTATGAGAGTGGAGCAATTTCCTTCTTATGGAGTTTGTCATATTGGAGTACCTTCTTACTTACATGGTAAGCTGCTTCCATATAATCTGGTCCCACTTGACTCTAATTCCTCTGAAATTTAATAGCTTTATACGATGTTTTTGTATGCTTTTCCATCAAGTCTTCTACACAAATTCAAATTTCTTTTAAGCTACCCTTTGTTTCCTTGTTAGTTATAGCATGTTAAATATACAAATAAACTCACACACATGGAGGAAAGAAGCAGTAGCAGCTATAAGACCGACATTTAGAATATTTCCATTACTTTTGTAATTGAAAACATTTTGATTTTTTTCATGAGTTATCCTAGTTGATATGAAATTGGGTGCAATATTTAGGATGTTTATGGCAGCTAGGTGAATAGAAATACACACTCATAGTTCTGTATTAAATTATTTCTCTAAACAGGGCTGTGGTTCCCACTATTCAGGGTTATGAAGATGCTGGAGACTTCACAGTGAAAGAAAGATTGAGGACCAGCTTACACGGCAACCTTGTTTTCTATCTGTCTGTCGGTTCTGTTGCACTATTTGGAGTCATCTTACTGATTTCTTTACACAAAAATTATTGGTCTGCTTCTTTCTTTTATATTCTTTACTTGAATCATTGGATGTGAACACTTATAGTTATCTGCAAATTAATTTTATATCCAACTTTCAAATTTTCTGCACACTGCCATACTTTTAAATAATTGCAAGCTAACCCTCTCTACTAATTTATTGTTACGTAATTTTCAGGAGTGGTAATATTTCGGGTTTTGCCATGGCTTGCTCCAATACGTTTGGACTGGTTACCGGTGCATTTCTACTTGGTTTTGGTTTGAGTGAAATTCCAAAGGGCATCTGGTTGAATGCAGATTGGAACATTGAGCAAAAAGTTCTCTCACATAAAGTTGCAAAAATGGCAGTCAAATTAGATGATGCTCATCGTAATTTTTCAAATGCTATTGTTGTAAGCTATTCATACCATTTGTCTACAATCAATGACCCTCTAACAATTAAATTTCCATTCTGTATACAGTCTTCTGAATTTGCATTCATTGTCTCTTTCCATGTAATTTTAAGTATCCTGCCCTGCAATATCAATGATTATTGATCCAATTTCAATTTGAGGACTTCAATAAACCTGTAGAAAGTTTGGCATTCTTTCATCTTCATAAGTAACATTCAAAGTAAATCTGCATTGCAATGATAAAGAGAAATGCTTTCTTTTTTATCCTTTATGCTTTGCAGATATGATTTTTCATGGTGTGCCATTGTCAGATCACACAGGCAACATCAAAGCAAATGTCCAAGCGGGATTCTTTGAGACCATACATGAATATAATTGACAGAATGTTGCTTCAGATGGTAAAGTGTTTTTATACATGCTGGTATTTTGCTTCAAAATGTTGTACTGATATATACATGTTCAAATAACTGGTTTTTCCAGTTGAAGGAAGACCCCTCCTTCAAACCACAGGGTGGAAGACTCGGAGAAAGTGACATGGATTATGACAGCGATGAAAAATCTATGGCATCACTGAGACGTCGTCTTAAGAGAGCTCGTGAGCAGTACTACCGATATAGAAGGTAGCTACTGATATACAGAAGTTGGTCCAGTGTTATGCAAGACTCTTGTAGGAATGATTTTTCTCCTTTGCCTCATTGAAATACCTTCAAACTGCATGAAATCTTGACAGTTGAAAGCAACATGGCTAGCAAAATATAGGTTAATGAGTTGATCTTTTGTACATGTATGTCCTCTTGTGCTGTACACATTTTGGTTTATGTGATGATGTGTTCGTTTCTGAAAGGCCATTTGATACAAGATACCATAATAAATATTCTTATTTTCAATAGATACATATATTCTCTGCATGTCCTACGTAAATCTGTGTTATGAATATCTTACTATTATTATCTTTATTGTTATCTTTTTGCAGTGAATACACAAAATTTGTCTTAGAAGCCCTTGAGCTGGAGGATACCATAAAGAATTATGAGCGTCGTGATACTACAGGATGGTTTGTCTTAACCTTCATGGTCTGTTCTTTTGACAGTGAACAAATTATGCATGTAGTAAGCAAACTTTGTGAGACAAAAGGGTTCTTCTAGCCAGCAAATTTGAAAGCAACATGGGAAGAGAGTATCTGTGCTATTTATTGTGAGATTAAAGATATATTTAAAAGTAATTTTTTCTTCCTGTTGCAGGAAATATACTTCATGCTTTAGGCCTGAACGCATAGGCAAAGTAGGTGCATTTTTGGAAACATGTGGTACTTTCCGCTTATTAAATTTATGAGAGCTCTTTCTACTCTTTTACAAAAGTATTAGAGTTTAGATGTGCACAAAAAGTTTCTTGTTAGGTAATAAAGAGAAGCACTATATCTGACTGAAATGTAAATTTGTCAGAGTTTCTATGGAAATGCATATTATGGAAACATGTTGAGAAATCATTGGCTGTTGTATTGGGCGTGATGTCCTTTGCAATTCTATTAGCTGAGGCTACCATACTAACCAGTGGAGTTGATTTATCCCTTTTCTCTATCCTAGTACACGCTGCTGGACAGCAAGAAGTGCTTGTGCAGGTAATTTTTGTAGGCTTTTTCCAATATACTTTTCTTTGAAATAAAGTAATTTTCTTAACTTTTCCTCCTGTCAATGCTATATTTTTTTTGAGATAATGATATTTTGATAATAATTTTTTGACAATATTTGAACATTGATTATGTGTCAATATGTGATTGGTCAAAAATTACTCTACAATCAATAATAATAATCATAAACATTATTGTGAGACCAATCACAGATTGACACACATAATCAATGTTCAAATGTTGTCAAAAAAATGTTATCTAACTATCATTATCCAATTTTTTTCCTATGATACTCAAGTTTCACTTAGTCATTAATACCATAATCCAATGAAGTTCCATTGGATTTTGTGAGTTCGAATTATTGATATTACTTGAAAGAATTATCATAAAAGAAAGAAGATTTTTAATTAATTAATTAATTAATTAATTTGTAACCCTAACCTATAATAATAATTACAAAGATACGAAGAATCATCTATGAGCTTCTAACATATTCTAGTAGTATACATAATATCCTATTAACAATTCATCCCTGGGAATAAATATCTGTTATTTCCAGCAGCTCATGTGAGATCATAAAATCATTTACTGGAAAAACTTTGATAAATAAATTTGCTAACTGAAGCCCACATAAGATAACAATAGGTTAAGTCGGATTCTATCTACGTGCTAATCCGACTCTAGCAAAAAAATTCAATTATTACTTGTCGGGTATTTATTTAAAATATATTTATAAGTTTTAAAAAAAATACTTTATAAATTTAAATGAAATTATAAAAAAATATAAAATATAATATAAATTAAATTAAATATAAATTATATTTTAATTTTAATTAAATTAACCAAATAAAATATAAATTAAATTTTAATTAAATTAATCTAATAAAATATAAATTAAATTTTAATTAAATTTAACCTAATGAAATATAATTTAAGTTTTAATTTTAATTTTTGTGAGTAACATATACTTGTAAGTATAAGTAGTATGATACCTCATCTGATCCATTTATAAACGAATATTAAACTTCACAACTTGTTATTTGTGGATAATAAATACTCACGAATACTAACTATCTACTACCAACATTCATGAGTATTTTTTTCATCCCTACAAGGTACATAAGAAGTAGTGATAATGCCATTATCAAGTTCTCTATAATAAAGTGTCGATCTCTCTCTTTGTGTTTAGCTTTATCATGTTGAACTAAATGCAAGAAATGTTAATGACTAACCTATTATCAGAACAAAAAGAATCATAGGTTCATCACTTATCACTTTAAGATTATTTAGAATAATTCTCAACCATAACAATTCACACACTCCATGTGCCATTATTCAAAATTTTTTCTTTACACTAGATTTTGCAACAACATTTTGTTTATTACTTCTCCAAGTCACTAAATTCCCACCTAAGAACATACAATATCCTAAGGTGGATTTCCTATCTATGATAGACCCTACATAATTTGCATTAGTACGCACTTCCACTTTTAGTTTTTCATTCATTTTGAACAATAACTCCCTTCCTAAACTTGTCTTCAAATATTGAAAGATTTTTTCATAGCTTGTAAATATCTTTCACTTGGATCATGCATGAACTAACTAACTACACTCATAACATAGGCTATGGCACATCTGATGTGAGCTAAATAAATGAATTCCCCAGAAGTCTTTGATATTGGCCTTTCATCACTCCTAATTATGTGCTTTGTTCTTTAGGAACTATAATGGTCTTACACTTTCCCCTAACTCAAATGTATCAAGGGTTCAAAGGTATCAAAAGAAGGAGCACCTACCCCTAACTTAAGCGATTGGTGATGCTCTTAGATCAAGTTAGGTTGTGTTTGTCTCCTTTAATATCATATATGGAAGAAATTATTTTAACAACTAATTTATAGAGTTGTCTCTAACTCAAGAACATAAATACCCTTGTTAGGATTAGCTTTAGAAACATGACTAATTTATAGAGCAAAAAACCTTACAAGGGAATAAAGATGCCCTTATTAAAAGAAACATTAAAAACATAGCTAAGTTTTAGAGTTGACCTTGATTCAGGAACAAAAAAGCCATTGTTAGAAGTTGCTTCAGAGATATCCATACAAGATGTGCTCGGAAAAGTATTAGTAGTACCAAAAGCAATATGAGAAAATTCCAATATGAATGAGACAAAAGATAACTTAAGAGATTAAAAAGACTCAGCTTTAAAAGAACTCTCTCCAAAAACTAAGGACATATATAAAAACATTTAGACCACAAAGTTCGCAAAAACACAAGAAACTATGTTTTGGTATTTTCATCAAACAATTGGTGTGCAAGGAATGTAACATAAAGTATTTACAGTTTATTACGACTAGAGTTCATCCACTTCACTCTCATGCATTGACAAACATTTCAATTCCATATTCAAGTCAAAATCAACTCACAAACATACTCAAATCCTATCCCTAATGACTTTGAGTCTATGATAATTTATCAAGTTTCAATCCCTTGAATCCTCAACAAGCAACCTTGCATTAAGTTCAAGAGTTTAAGATTACAAATGAATCATGTTCTATTCCTAGATGGAAATATCCATTAGTCATTCAATTTTCAAGTTTAGATTCAAGTCATATTTTTCAATACATCAAGAACCACAAATCAAGCATGCATACTATTAACGTCAAGTATTAAGCATGTAAATTGAATACTAACATGAATTGGAAAAACATATATTATTAATAACACAAAATTACACAAAAGTTCCATGTTTTACATCCGATTTCAACCAATAGGGTTAGCCCTCCATGAGAGCTTAAGGTTCTACAAATTGAAGAGATAGGGAAGAAATGAAAACCAAAGAAAAGATGCAAGCCCTCTTTTAAGGTTCTTAACAACTACTCCATGCCCTAGTTGCGCCTCCCCTTCCCGTCAATGCATCTAACTCATAGCTCTTCTCCTACATGAATCCTAAGAAGGGGAAAACACCATGATGAAGATTGAAGACCAAAGGAGGACTAGGAGAGCTTCCTAGCATCCTAAACAACCTCCAATGGCCTCTCTTAGTCACCCTAGGCTGAGAGTGAAGTGTGGGATGAAGAGGATCCCCAATTTGACATGTCAGCGATGCCACCGCTCAGCGTCATATTGGTACCATTGAGCACCATCAATTATAACATACAAGGAGTTCTCTATCAAACCACTGCTCAACTTTATCCTGGTCATGCTCAACCCTACTATTCCATTCTCAATCCCAGGCAGTTTGACATCACTCTGAATTTTAAGCATTGTGTGATCCCAAAAGCACCTAACATGGGTATTTGCTTTAAAATTGATCTTTTCTTATCCCAAAACTTGCTCCCTTGAGTTCTTGCTTGTTTTCCTTCACTACAATTGCTCCTTATTAATTTATTTTACACTTATAAACAAATAGGTAAGAGGTAAAACAAGTATAAAACAACTAAAATACAAAACAATACAAATTACACTAAACTTAAGGATAAAACAAGATTAAAGCTACAAAAGAGTTGATTTATTCATGACAATAAACACAAAAAGCAAGTAAAAATGAACGTTATCAGTATCTAAAACAGTCTCTATTATTGATAAAAAAAAATTATAATTGGTTTGCTAATTAGAGTCTAAATTGGTCTTTGACATTAGTTACCAAGGTTTTAGCTACTTACTCTTATTAATTATAAATTAATCTCTATTTTTAAATTAACAATAATGTGGTTACTAGAAAAAGAAACATATGATGTTAAAAGAGATGAATGTGGAGATATATAATATGTTTCAGCAAAGTCTAGAAGGAACAAACCCCAAATAAGGTTTTTCTTCCTGCACAACATTAATAGTAATAGTAGGAACAATATGGACCATTCACAACAGCTTCCCAAACACCCATGTTAATAGACCCCAAAAACATTTGCATTTTGACTTTCCAAAATGCATAGTTATTACTAGTAAAAAGTGGAAGTTTGTTGATGGAGGCACCTTCGATATAAACTTGGTTTTGTCAACCATTTTTGAAAAATTCAAAAGAATATCAAAGCAAGCTCTTATACCAATTATAGAAAGTGTGCAGCAAAATATTTAGAACGTGGCAAAACCAAAAAAGGGTGAATTAATTCCTATTTAAAAATTGCTTCCTTTTTAACAGATTTTTGCTTTTAGAAAATTTCTTCAAATAATATGAAAAACTGATTTTAATAAAAGTAAGTAAACAAACGAGGGAAGGGAAAAAAACTTACATAGGTAATTTTTGTACTAGTTTGGATCAAAAGACCCTAGGTCCAAGTGTTAATTTCTCCAAAAGAAGGATTAACCTTTCTACTAAAATAAGTAACAATTTACAATAAAGAAATAAAGATTGAGATTAGAAATCACCTCTCTTAGCAGATAAGAGATGAAAGATACTTCCTTTTTACACACAAAAGATGAACAACTTGACTCTGTTTTGTAGATCTACTCCATCACTTAAACACACTAAGAAAAAACACTTCTTCTACAATTACCAAGTAACACAAACTTCCTTTTCACAAACAAAGAGAGTTTCCCTTAAGCACACAACTCTAATACTCTTCGTGAAAATTTCTTTTAATTTGGGTTTAAGTTAAGTATTTATAAACTCTTTGTTAATACTACAAAACCAACGGCAAGTGCATCGGTCGCAGCGTAGCAAGTGATAAATATCGTTCTTTCTCAAGGGACTTGTGTAACACATGACAACTCTTCCTTTTTTAACTCAATTAGACATCAAAGTGCACAAAAAACACAACAAACTCTTTTTGGTATTTTATCAAACAGTTGGTGTGCAAGAAATTTAACATAGTGTATTTACAATTTGTCAAGATTAGAGTTCATCCACTTCATTCTCATGCATTTACAAACAACTCAATTCCATCAATTAGGTGTTCAATTTCAGTTCTAAGTTCAAGTCATATCTTTCAATACATCAAGAACTACAATTCAAGCCATGGGTGATCAAGCCACAACAAGCATTAAGCATAGAAATCAAATACTAACATTGAAATGGAAAAACATATATCATTAACATCACAAAATACATAAGAATTCTATGTTTTACAATTAATCTCAACAAATAGGAAAAACCCTCCATGGTGGAGAACTTAGGGTTCTACAAAATTGAAGAGATATGGAAGAAATTGGAACCAAAGAGAAGATGCAAAGCCTTTCCCAAGGTTCTTGGCAGCTGCTTCATGCTCCATTTGCGCCTCCCCTTCGCATATCCATCTCCAATTCGTGACCCATCTTCTTCCTCAACCCAAAAGGGGCAAAATCACCATTGAAGAAGCTTGAAGACCCAAGGAGGAGTGAGAGAGTTTCCCAACACCCCAAACAACCTCCAAGGGCCTCTCCCAATCTCTCTAGGTGAAGAATGAAGTGTAGGAAGAGAAGACTCCCAAAAATCGCGAGACCCATGTTTAAATAACCNATTTTGACATATCAGCGAAAATTCGCGCCCAGCTCGGATTCCTGGCGCCCAACGCGACTTTTCACTGCTTCAGAAGTGAGTTACAACAAGTTTTCGCGCCCAGCCCCATTCTCTGGCGCCCAGCCCCATTCTGTGACGCCCAGCCTGGAATCTCTCTGCAACTCTGGCGCCCAGCTTGGAATTCTGGCGCCCAGCTCGGGCGGTTTTGACAGCATTCTAAAATTGAGGCTCTTGTGCGAATCCAAAGGCGTCCAACATGGGTATTTGCTTCAAATTGATCTTTTATTGTCCCAAAACATGTTCCCTTGAGTTCTTGCTTGTTTTCCTCCACTAGAATTGCTTCCTATTCCTTTATTTCACACACTTAAACATAGAGATTAGAGGTAAAAACAAGCATATACTAAATAAACACAAGAAAACTAGAAAACACACTAAATGTGAGGATAAAACAAAGTAAAAGCTATGAAGGAGTTGATTTTGCCACTAAAATGATGCTTAAATAATGGTAAGAATTAACATTATCACTCTTACATTTAAAAATTAAGTCAGAAAACTAAGAGTCTCAGGTTCACAACTACCACTCATAATCAATTATCATAAGTGATAATAAATTATTCCATAAATGTTTTCAAATAACAATTTCTTAGTGTGATAAGGCATTTTTGAAATTCTTGATTTTAATTGGATAATCGATTATCATTAGTGATAATATCACATAGACTTTTATGAAAAATAAAACTTTTTTTTGAGTGTTATGCTACTTGGGTTCTACCTATTGACTCTTAAACTACTAAATTAAATATAATACACATATTACAAACTTTAATAACTAAATTGTTAAGTCTTTAATGTATCTTTTGAATCCAAGCACTCTTTTAATCTTCAACACTTCTCAATGAAACATCATTATCAAAATCATTTATTGAAGCAAGATGTCCACCTTCTTCTTTTTCTAACACACCATAATTAAACTCATTAGATAAATTATATGATAATATACATAAAGTAAATGAATCATATAATATTATAAATACCTTCAGGATCTGTATATTAAGTTGTGACACTTGATCTACCACTCAATATGCTTTATCCACTAAAAACACTAAATATAATAACATTTAATGTTAGAAAACATGATATTGTATGTTCAAGATCAATGAAGTAGTAAGATTTTTTAAAAAATAGACTTATGTATCTATTATATTTTTCAAGTGACTGAAGGGTTTTCTATGCAAGGAGTAAAATCTTGTAGTAGTACGATCTGGTACCTAATATAACTAGTAGTTGTGAATGAGGATTGCATTCAAAATTAGTTAAAAACATTTAAAAGTCTAAAACTAAAACTTATTAAATAAGGATAAACTTACTTAATTATACATCCATCTAGTATGACATATTTGATGTACATTCATCTTTTTACGTGACTTAAGGGTCTATGAACTCATATGTGTCATCATTTCTCCTTTCCAAGCACAAATCATACAAGTACCTAAATTTAATACATTAATAACATCCTCAATGTGTATAAGGTAACAAAAAAAAGATTAAAAGTTAACTTACAACATCCACAATTGCACAATAGATATGTTTAATCTTGATTGCCTATTAAGATCTCATTCAAATCAGATTCATGTATGCATAATCAAAGTTCGCTAGGTAAAAATAGTGGCATCCCATGGAATCTCCATTGGGCATGTACCTATAGATGTAACAACCTCCCTCAATGTGACCAATGGATCCTCGAGAGACAATCTTTTTTTTAGTAGTCACTTCTGACTCTGCTTCATGTTGCTGTAAAAAAAACAAATATGACATTAGCAAAGAGATTTGTGACTGTGCAAAGCCTATACAAGTGGAGCGCCTAGAATACTATAGTGGCAATAGGCTAAAGCAAAGAGATGGAGGTGACACTAGGTTGAGCGACATCGAATTTGCTGGTTCAAAAAGAAGGACAAAATGAGCAGTGATGTAGGGTCACGAGAGTGCAAGCAGGGGAGAATGTTTGCAGCAACGAAGAGAGTGGAGAAGGACATCAACTAGGGGGCGAACTGGTGGAGAAGTGCATGTAGATGAGAAACCAATGTGGTTACTATCAACAATATTAATTGTAGAAGGTTTATTGTTATTTTACCTAAACATTTTTAAAAAAATTGTTTATAGATAAATTAAAAAATAAATTTAAAAGAAATAGTAATAAATCATTTGTGCATGAGATAATTTTGTTTAGAAAAGACAACTTTTCCTATGAGAAAGATGAAACATTTCTAGAAGTATCGGTTTTGCCATCTACATACAGCTTAAGTAGAGTCATGCATGAAATTAATAGTTTTCTTTGTTCATTTTCCTGATAAACGACTGCTTGAATTTTTCCCAGTTAGCTGCTTTCATCCCCTTGATGTATATGTGTATTTGTACATATTATTCCTTGTTTAAAATGGGAACGATGATGTTTTACTCACTCACTCCAAAACAAACAAGCTCAGTAAGCTTGCTTATGATATGCTCGTAAGTATCGCTTTCTATAAATATTCCATTTTTTAATCATTTCTGTAAAATTTATAATCATTCTAAATTATTTGCCTTTTCATGTATTTTTTTTTCAGGATGATTGCTAGATATGCTCCACCCATCTCCTACAACTTTCTCAATCTCATAAATATTGGAGGGAATAGAAAAACCGTTTTTGAGAAAGTATTCTACTATTTACTGCTGCCTAATTTGTTGTTCTAAAAGTCATCATCTTCTCTTCTTATAACTCTTCTTTTCAATTCATATACCTAGAGAAACTATGTATTCTAGCTCTTATAAAAACAGTAGCAAGAAACTTAGGACAGTGTTTCCATCAAACAACCATAAGAATCATAACATGAAAATTCCTGCAATGAATCTGTTACTACATGCACATTATTCAAAATAGCTTCACCTAGCTAATTAATTTCCTGACCTAGTATTGCTGAAATACTCAATTGTTTTTTGTGCAGAAAATGGGAAGAATCAATGACGCCGTTCCCTTTTTCGGGAAAGGATTCAACAAAATTTACCCCTTAATTATGGTTATATATACTTCACTAATAGCAGCAAATATTTTTGATCGGGTCATAAAGTATTGTGGGAATCTGAAAATATTTAAGTTCAATGATGATGCAGAAGATATGGATGGATTTGACCCATCTGGGGTAATACTCTTGCAGAGAGGTCAGTTCAAACCTTTTTCCTTAATTTTGGAGCAGTAACTCCATTACATCTAATTTATTACCTTTCCTCAGAACGTTCTCTACTCCAGCAAGGCCACAAAGTTGGTGAACTTCTTTTCCCTCTCGCAAGAAATTTCAGCATAACTATGGATGTTGAGTCATCCAGCAAGGCCACGGTATGCATCTAAAACCACTGCCCATCATCATTTTTCTTAAAATCTTAGAATGCGTGCCAATTTTGAAACTTGCTCAAATTCTTAAGCTTATTGTATTACTGAACCAAGAAAATCTGATCAGCAACAGAACAAAGATCTGTACAAGTATCACAAGCAATAGTCTTTTGCAACTAACCATCCCTCCTTCTTTTTCATCTTCAGGCTCAGGATGAGAGTGACACTAGCAACATTCTGGGAGTAGAAAGTGAAGACTATGACAGGAGTAGAAAATTTGGCAACAGAAAATATGCAGCTTTGAGGACAAACCTCAACGAGGAAGTGTCTAGAAAAGACTTGACCCAAGAAGGAGTTTCTTCCTCCTTTACAAGTGATGGTAATCATTCTCAGAGCACAAGTTCAGCACCATCATCATCATCATCATCGGTGTTAGCCTCAAGATGGGAATCAATGATGCATGGATTTAAAAGTTTGAGATCTAACATTGATTCCAAGAGATTTATCCCTATATCTAATGCTCCCGAGTCAATTCTAAACTCGAAACCATCATCTGATTCCCTCGACGAGATATTTGAGAGATTGAAACATCCCCCTCCTGAATACAGGGATTCTCATGACTGAAATGATCATGCTGGACTTCAGGGAATTGCCATTTGCAAGATAAAATGTGTATTAGCAAATTTTCTCCTCTGATAGAAATGTGCCCAGATGTTACATTATGTTGAACTTCAAGTTTCAAGAAATGTGGACATAGTTTGAAGAAATGCTCTTAGCATGTAACAGTAATTCTTCATAACATCATATTTTTCATGAATTATCTGTCTCAATTTTTTACTTTGGAATAGTAGGAAAATTTAGGCTACTAATATTTTAATGGTGATGAAATTAGTAAAGATTTTTTCTTATTTCACATTGGTTAAATAATATTAATACAAGTATGGAGGAAGTGTCTAGAGTTTCAAATAAAAGAGCATGGTGTGTAATAGTTAATCTGTCCATTCATTGAAATTAATGCTCTTTTTTTCTTACGACAGGTTTTCCACGCACCACCCACAAATTCCATTAGTATTTGTTACAGTTGCGGAATCCAATTTACAAGGATGATGATTAAATAAATAATTTTAGTTTGAGAATAAATTTATCGTGAGTAAAATAGCATAAATAGGAAGAAAAACCGAAAATGTTCACTCATGTAATTATGGTGGTCCATCGTTACAGTTACAGTGGCCACACCACGTTTTTGTATGTTCATTAGAGGTGGGTAAACCGGTTCGGATCCGGTACCGTTTGCGGATCCATTTTCAAGACCTGCCGCCTTCAGCGCCAAGAGGCAGAGACATCGCCGCTGCTGACTCCGTTGCCGGTGCAAACACGCGGTGGCGCCTCAGCTGTTGGAAAAAATATATTTTACCTATTATTATTTGAACCCGCGAAGCGGTGCTATCTGAAAGCTTTGGCGAGAAAAAAATCCGTTTATTTCGTGGGTTGGGACTTATCCGTCAGTTTAAAAGCGGACCTTAAACGGGTCGGATCGTCCGCATAACCAGTCTTTGTACTGATGAATTGACGAAAAAGAAAAGGTAAGGAGGGTGTGATTTTTTGGGATATTCGAATTACGCAACGCAAAGAAGTTCGCTAAAACCCTTCAACGCAAATGGCTTCTTCTATCAGTCTATCCACTCCTTTCTACCGCCCTAGGTTTGTTTCCATCTCCCCATTTCAAGACTTCATACACCATTTCCCCTCTCTTTTTTTTTGAAAAAAAAAATTACATTACGAATGTTTTGTTTTGTTTAGCCCGTGTTGGTGATAATTTTGATGTTTCTGTATAACTCCAGTTTAGCATATCACTTCATTTGAGGATAGGGAATTAAGATTGGCATAATTTTCAGTTCTGATTTTTGGATGTCCATTCTGTGAATTTATTTGAGGATATTAGTGTGAATTCAATGAAACATGTTTAATTTCTGGAGCTGGGGGTTTTATATATCATCATATGCACATGTTGTGTCTGTGATAGCACATTTTGGATGTCAAAATTGCTAATTGTATACCTTTTGGCTGTTTTCCTGTTGGATGTAGCGTATGCAAACAATTGAAATTGTTTACTGGGTTGCACAAATTCTCTCTCAATGGACATGGGTCGGATTTGGCCTTTGTCCAACTCAACTCCAGTGTCTCCAGTGCTACTTGTAGAATTAAAGCTACATTGACCTCTGGACGAGGAGTCTTGGGATCTTATCCCAACAGCAATGGTGTGGGAACTGAAGGGCGACGTGATATTGTAGCATTTGGAACTCCGGGAATAGACACAGCAGTGCCAGTAGGCAGTGGTTTTTCTGATGATGATGACGAGTATGACTTCGACACTCCAACAGAAGGTTTTGCATCCGTTCCGGAGGCCATTGAAGACGTTAGGAATGGAAAGGTTGTTGCTTTCTCTGTTCATGCGATCTGTCTTTTTCTGTTTAGTGAAGGGGAAAGGTTTTGGTTTTGTATATATGAACTAAATTTGTGCTTCAGATGGTTTTGGTTGTAGATGACGAGGATAGGGAAAATGAAGGAGACGTAATTATGGCTGCGGAGTTGGTTACACCTGAGGCCATGGCTTTTATTGTGAAGCATGGAACAGGGATAGTTTGTATAAGCATGAAGGAGGAAGATTTGGAGAGATTGGAACTTCCTTTGATGGTAAACAGTCAGTATAATGATGAGAAACTTCGCACAGCGTTCACTGTAACAGTGGTATGTACAATTTGGTGCATGCATTATACGTCTGTAGTTGTTCTGTGTCTCTATGATGATGCTCCTCCTTTGTTAATGTTAGCTAGAAGCGTTACACTTCATTGCCTAACGAGATACTCAAGGTAGTTAACTCTAGAGAATGATTTGTCTTATTTGAAGCTGTCCTTGGATATGCCATATAGTTGGTTAGGAATTCAGTGCGACTTTATTACATTTAGTATCGAATATTTCCAAATATTTGCAGATCATTTCATCATTTACTGGCCTGCATCATGTTAACAAAGCTTACTGAATTTAAATTCATGTTTGCTTCCCCATTAAAAACACTCGTGATATTGAAATATTTTCACGTCCAAATGAATCAAAATCCTGAAAGTACAAAGTGTAGCAACTAAGCTGGTACATTTCAATTTGTTTGGAAGATGCATCCTAAGATGCAGTTAATCATACAATGTTATGGAATTGTATTTTGGTACCATTAAGGAAATTATTGATGTATCTTTCTATACTTTAACGCTTTACCTTGTACTTGCAGGATGCTAAACATGGTACTACCACGGGGGTGTCAGCTCGTGATAGGGCTACGACAGTCTTGGCCCTTGCATCCAAAGATTCGAAACCAAGTGATTTCAACCGCCCAGGCCATATTTTCCCACTAATGTACAGGGATGGTGGTGTGCTGAAGAGAGCTGGACATACAGAAGCTTCAGTTGATCTTGCCATACTAGCTGGTCTGAATCCTGCAGCAGTTCTGTGTGAGATTGTGGATGATGATGGTTCAATGGCTAGATTACCTAAGCTTCGCCAGTTTGCAGAGCGTGAAAATTTAAAAATTGTATCTATTGCTGACTTGATAAGGTATGTGTTTATATTTCGTGAAACATTGACTGTATGCATGTTTATGATATCTTTTTAAGTGAGTTTCGGCCACTGAAAATATTATAATATAAAATACCAAAAGTTGTCTTTCTGTTATACTTTTGACATGATTGCTTATGAAGTATATTTTATTTAAATATTTATTTACAATCGAATTTTTCAAATAACATTATGCTAACAGAAATTCAATTTTATTTTTATTCCATTATATGTCCCAGAATTAGAGTGCCAGTGAACAAAAAAAAAAACAGAATCTATATAAACCCTTAAAATTTTCTCAATGCTTATTTGATTTTGTGCTTTTATTTCTTTTTTTCCTTACACGAGTCTCTTTTCCCTGGGTTTTGCTTCCTGAAGATTTTCTTTGAATACTCGAGAGATTGACTTATTTTTGTTGCAGGTATAGAAGGAAGAGAGATAAACTGGTAGAGCCTGCTGGTTCTGCAGTAATACCAACAATGTGGGGGCCATTTACAGCTAACTGCTATAGATCGCTTTTAGATGGCATTGAGCATATTACAATGGTTAAGGTGAGCAATGCTTGTGTTTATGTTGGACCATTATTTTTAGCATCACGTGTGAACAGTGTCGATAGTTGGACTGAATATTTTAAATAAATAACAACGAAAAAATATGAAAATAGAAAGGATGCCAGTATCGTATAACAACATGAATTAAAATCACCAGGCAGCTTCGTCTATGTTAATCATACAGCGCTGCAGTATATCCTTATTGCTATGCTTAAATCCAACCTTTTTCTTTTAGGGCAAATTGATATTTCCAAATTTCTTTCTGAAAATTAAAATGACTTACTACTAATAATAAATTTTTTTAAGCTTATTTCAATAAGTGTCTGTGAGAATTATTAAATACACTCTTTTAGCATATAAGTTTCATTATTTAATTCATGGCATAGGCTCATGTGATGAAAGCTTATTAAATAAGTGATTAATTTAGGTATTTATCTTAATTATTGGGATTAAGGCCAAGCTCTTAAAGTATAGGGGTGATAGTCGATGTTATCTTTAGGAATTACAAATGTATGCAAGCATATTATTATCATTTAAACTAACATCGTCGTAGTATTTTCTTTCTATGGGGATAAATTGATGTTCAGCCTTTGTTTTTTTCATCATTTTGTCTTCAAGGTGTTTGCTGGTAAGTTTATGGACCTGAATCATTTGCAAAATAGAATTTGCTCAACTTATGTTTAAATTTTTTCCATTTACAAAATTAAATTGCTTAATAGTAAACTTTTAGCCAGGTCGTGGTTTTGACTGTTTATAGCTTAACAGGGTGACATTGGTGATGGGCATGATGTACTTGTGAGGGTACACTCAGAGTGTCTCACAGGAGACATATTTGGATCTGCTAGATGTGACTGTGGAAATCAGCTTTCTCTTGCAATGCAACAGATTGAAACTGCTGGTAGAGGTGTATTGGTCTATCTTCGTGGACATGAAGGAAGGGGCATTGGGTTGGGCCACAAACTTCGTGCCTATAACCTACAGGATGATGGACGGGACACTGTAGAGGCTAATGAGGAGTTGGGATTGCCTGTTGACTCAAGGGAGTATGGAATTGGTGCACAGGTAATTATAGTAAAAATACTTAATGAATGGAATATTGAATGTTATACCCTTTGGATTCTTTTACAGTCTCACTTCTTAGTTCATGGTGATTTAGAATAGAATTTAATTTCTTTGCACCGAGGATAAAAGTTGGACTTGGTTAACTAATTAGAAATTAATGTAGATCTGACTTTTAGCATAGTTATCACAGAAGTCAACAAATTTACTATGTATATCATTTTCGTGATTGAAATGTTAAAATTTACAATGAGATGAAAGTTCATTGGCATGCTATATCTGGTTCGAGATATAATTTCCTACGATTTATTTTTTTGTATTGAGTCAAAAGGTTGGAATTTGAAATTGCATTTGCAGATTTTGAGAGACTTGGGTGTTCGTTCTATGAAGCTAATGACAAATAATCCAGCAAAGTATGTGGGGCTTAAAGGTTATGGTTTGACAATTTCCGGTAGGATACCATTGTTATCACTTATCACAAAAGAGAACAAGAAATACTTAGAGACCAAACGTGAGAAATTGGGTCACGTATATGGCTCAGAATTTAACAGCAGATTGAACTATCCAGACAGTGGCAATGGTAAAGCCGGCAGTGGTGATGATTCTAATGCTGCTCCTGGCCTGTAAACCTGCTTTTTCTGCCAGATACACAATTTTATGTCACAATCAACAAAAAGAGTGGTTTTCCATACGGTTCATGATTTAATTTTTCTGATTCATTTGCCTGATTTTTCTTGTGGCAGGCTACAAATTAGGCTTCGTCAACAAACATTTGTCACTCTTAAACTTTATTAAGGGCCATGTAATGTATATCGTAGTCTCGTAGAAGATATATCAGGCATTGTCTAGACAAATTTGAGGTTCACTTTCTTGCTTTCTTTTGTGTTCATGATATATATAAAGGTGTGCTCTTTTATGTAGTTCCATTTTACAGTATTGTGTGCATTTGTAGAGAGGTTCGATATATGAAAAGTACAAATTTTACACTGAGCTTTTGTTACCCAAAACCCTCATCTCCATTCCAAACTGTCCTCCATACACAATGTCTTTTTCTTAAACCCTTTCTAAAGTCTTCCATTAGTGGAATAACGTTCAAAATATCCTGGGCCACCTCTCCTGTTGTTCTTTGATTAGAATAAACAACTAAGGTAATGGGATTTACATTCAGTTTTTTTTATTGTATAATATTCTGCAATGTGGAAATTAATATCAGGGTCAATATCCTTGAGTTTTGCATTTCTTGAACTTCTTGAATTTGGCCATAGACCTTCAACGATGCCTCCAAACTGTTTGATAAAATGCATCGTTTCGCAAGAAGTTGAGGCCATGATGTCGTATGGTTCAATGGACTGAAAAATGTGGCCATGAGGTGATGTTTTGTACATTGAATTGTTCAAAGCTAATTTTCTGCTATGCATAACAAAATTGCCAAGTTTAAAGCTAATTGCAGAAAAAAAGAAAAAGAAGAGGAAACAATTCGTTCTGGGACCATTTGATTTATATTAGTTGGTTAAGACGATATATTTTTCTTTGGAGGGTGGGGGAAAGGTTTTTCTTGTTCCAGTGACAAACCTCAGCTCCACTCATTTTCAATTTGAGAAAACTAGGACTGCTTAAAAGGTAAGGGATTGGCGGCTTGTGTTTCTTTGCTCTGGCTATGAACACTACGCGCCTTGTGTTTGTTTGCTATGAACACTACCTATAAATGAAATTTAGATTCTGACTTGTATCATTATTCACATGTGTGATTTTGCATCTGTTTAATTTGTTGTGTTGCATGTGATGTTGCTAGACTTCTAAGTTTATTCAAACCTAGGCTGTTGGTGAAAGGGGTTGTCCAGCTTTTGTAGAAGTTGTGCTCTCGCCTTCTTGGGAGTTTTAGGAGTAAAAGCCTTCATAATCTGCGATTAATACTATTTTAAAGACTGTGATGTGATTTATTAGAATTTCCTCTGAATTTAAAGTTAATAGCATAAGAACATTTATAAAGATAGTTTACCAATAAAGACAAAAACACATGCCAATATGAATTAATTTTAATTTAGAAACATTACTAATTATGATAATTGTTAGAATAATTAGTTGTGAGTTTTGTATTAGTTGGGTGAGTGGTGTGTGAGTGTTTTCCAACCCGGTTTAGATGGTTGTATTATAGTTCTTATAAATGTAACATGAAGTTCAGATGTGTATCAAGTCCTCAAAATTATATCTTCTCTATTTTTAGTCTCAAAGTGGTTTTTACATTGTTTTATCTGTTGACACTGGTTTCTATCCATTAGCACTATTTGCGATTGTTCACTTCTATTTGCAGTTGTTCACTGCCTTTTGAAACTGTCCAACATTATCAACCATTATTCTTTACCGATTCGTCGTCATCCAATCATCGTTTGCCATCGCACTCATCCGAACATCATAGCGCCACTTTCATAATCGTCACTGAACCCCTCTCTTTGTTCTAACTCTCAAAATTTCATTTTAAGTGAAGTCTAGAAGCAACCATTGTGGAAGTCACTCTAAGGTTTTTATTTTTCCTTTTTGTTTTAGGATTTCTTCACTTTTTTTTTTTCGTTGATTAAAGATAGATATTGGAAGTGTTATTTCATTATTTCAAAGTTCCTTCATTACTTCCAAGGAACTAAATGGAAAAAAATAATATCAAAGACATTATGACTACCCTAAGTAAGATGCAAGTCATATATGTCTATTGAAAAAATTAAACAATGCAAACAAGCATATTTCCAATTGTGTCTTATTGTGACAATCCGTGAAACCAAGACTTTTTATGTCCCTTAGAGCTTTCGAAACATGTCACTCATTTTTTAAGAAAGCTTAAAACATATATGTCAATGATATCCAACGTTTCTATGTTTCTACAAATAAGCTAGCATCTCTCAAAATGATAGATCATTATGTGATATCCTTCATAGTTGAAGCTTAATTAGTTGTAGAAGAACTGAGGAAGTTTTTGGAAGTCAAACTTTTAGAGGAAATCAAGAACATACTTGACAAATATTATATGATGATAATCTTTCGTGCTTTACATTCAAACTTTGATCATATCATAGATCAACTTTTGACCAATCATGACTCTTCCATGGAAACTTTAAGCACATACCTTCTTGGTGTTCCAATAACTTAAACCTAGTAACTTAAACCTAGAAAGTTGATAATTAATAAAATCATGACAAAAAACCATTTGTCATGATTATCACACGAGAAAGAGGAGGGCGTGACATTAGAGGAGGAGGATGTGGAAGACAAGGGCTTCCTAAGTGCACATACTATCAAAATATAGTCACATCCAAGAAAATTGTTACTCCTTGCCTGATTTTCTTTCCAAAATAGCCAATATCTCTAAGGCTACAACTAATAACTCCAAGTTCACTAGATGAATGCCAAGAGTATATATGGTTAAAGTCTAATAGCTTGGCATAAACATCTTAAACTCCAAGTACATTAACAACTTGCATTTGTCAATCCATGAAAGGTCAAATTTTTTTGGGTAATTGACTGGGGTGTTTTTTATCGCATTTATGATAATACGTTTTTATTTCCAATCATTTCCTTTCAAGAAAAAAAAAATCTTTTCATAATTCTTGTAAATGGCTGTAAAACTTCATCAAAAGGAACCGGTCAAGTCTCCCTCCCTAAACCTCAAGTCTATCTTTTTTGTTCTTAATTATCCTTTTAATTTGATTTCCTTAAACTAGTTAACCAAAATGTTAAATTATTCCATAACCTTCGATAACAAATCTTTTGTTATACAGGAGTGTGGTTTGGGGAGACAAACAAAAGAAGGATATGAACCTGGAGAATTATACCATTTTGGATCTTTTCCACATATATCCATTATTGTAGCTCCTAGTCCTAAAATGTTACATGATTGACCTGGTCATCCTCATTTGTCAAAATTACAAAAAGAAAATGTTTCCTGAACGTAGTGGTCTCCAGACATTAGAATGTGAGTCATGTCAACTAAGAAAATATGTTAGGTTTACTTTTCCTTAAAGGTTTCAACCAAAGTGTCATTTCATTTTCTTCATTATCCATTTTGATATTTAGGGACCTATTTGCGTCTCATCTTTTGGTTTTAAGTATTTTGTTATGTTCATTAATGAGTATACAAAATGTACTTGGGTTTATCTTATCAAGGATCCTTTTGAATTCTTACTCATCTTCACATCTTTTTTTAATGAAATCAAGAATCAATTTGGTCAAGTAATCAAAATCTTTAGAAGTGAAAATGTTAAAGAGCATTTCTTATCATTTTTTCTGTAGTCTTAAGTTTACATGGTATATTATCAGTCCACTTGTCCCTATACATCACAACAAAATGTTATAACATAAAGGAAAAATAGACATTTGGTTAAAACTTCTCGTATCCTTTTGTTTAGTGCCCATATTCTCGTCCATCATTAAGGGGATGTCATCTTAACTGCATGTTTTCTTATTAACAAAATTTCCTCCTCCTCTTTCAATCATAAGGTTCCTTTCTCCTTTATATTTCCAAACTATGCTTTCTTTCACACTTTTCCTCGAGTCTTTGGTTGTGTATGTATTGTTCATGATATGTCTCTAGGACTAGATGAGTTTTCTGCTCGTGCTATAAAATGTGTCTTCTTGGACTATTCACGTATTAAAAAAGGATAATGGTGTTACTCTCTTGAAACCAAGAAATATTACATGTCTATCAATGTTACATTTTTTGAAAAGATTCCTTACTTATCTTCGTTTGTTCAAAATGTTCATGTCATATAAGAAGTCCTTTCTATTCTAATGACTAAGTCCAATATTTCCCATTTCTCTATCAATCTAAATCTTGATCAAAATCATCTTAAACCCTCATTCCATCATATTGATATGCTTTGACACAAGATCTTGATAAATACACTAGTAAAATGTAGTGACTTAAACAACTGCTGAAGCTAAATGTAAGGCAACGATGTCCTTGTGAAGTTATATGGGTAAAGTAGTTTCTTTAAGAGCTTAATTTTTGTGACATTTGGATTATGATGATGTACTTTAATAATCAAGTTATTCTTTACATTGCATCAAATCTAGTGTTTCATGAAATGACTAAATACATAGAAATTAACTGTAATTTTGTTTGGAAAAATTGTTGTTCAGAAAAATTTATGCTGAGTTTATTGGGTCAAATGATTAATTTATAAATATGTTGTCTAAATTCTCATGAAGACTTCGTATTGAGTTCATTTGTTTCAAGCTTTATACATTCAATTTGTATGTTATAATTTGAGGAAAAGTGTTAGAATAATTAGATGTGTTTGACCTCTGTATTAGTTCAACGTTAATGTTTTTTAACCAAGTTTAGTTGTGTTTAGCTAGTTACATTATAGTTCTTATAAATGTAACATGAAGATCAAAAGTGTATCAAGTTTTCAAAATTATATCTTTTCTGTTTGTAGTCTGAAGTATAGTCTAAAATAAAATATGATTTATATTAACAAGACTGTAAAACTAATAACTTTAATTTAAAAAAAAAATGTAGATTTTAAAAAGTCAATCTTGTGAGTGGAAGAGGGTATATAAAACATGACTCATCAAACAAAAAGAAGTTGGAATTGTTGGGGTCTGATACCACCTGTTGGGAAAAACAGTGAACTCACACAAATAATTTTACTCTTGAATCCATTGTGGGTTTGACCCATACAAATAATATTACTCTTCAATCCATGATGGTTTATTTTCATTAAACCTTAGCAACCTATCTAAAATAAGGCCTTGGACCAATTACAAATAATAAAAATTGACAATAAAATATCAACTTACCTAAAAATCAAATCTCTTATTCTATCATAAAATAATATTCTACCTAGATAAATAAAAAATCATAACTATCCATCCCAATTTTATTTCAATTAAAATCAAATCAAATATTACCAAACTCAAAACTAATAAAATAATAAATTTCTAAATTTAAGTTTATCTCAATAGGAATATATATATATATATATATATATATATATATATATATATATATATAAACCAAAAAGAGAAGTTAGAATAAGAAGTTTGACTAGAAAGTTAAGCACATTAACTTGCCACTAGAAATATTCATCTTAAAAGACAATGACTTCATCCAATATAAAGACATTTGGTTTCCTTTATTTTACCATGATAATAGAAAACCTAAGAAACTTTGTTTTTTCATGCATTATTCAACTTCATCTAGCATAATAAGACAACCATGTAAAAAATGAAGCTAAAATATTGGAGTTACGAATTGAACTATTATACATATAGTCTTTAGTTTTGGTGATAAACTGGGTGGATATAATCTGGCTGGACAGCATGATTTCAACAAAAAGGAAAAGGTAGCATTTCCAAATTTCATAATAGTTTATAAAAGACTTGCTTCACGCTCTGCTCTGAGTATAGATATATGATTTCTGCAAGAGGGTCCAACCTAGCATATACCAAACAAGCTGTTCCAACTTTAATTACTTTCAAATGCTTACATTAAATATAAAATATATGGTTCACTTCACTTAAATCACCATATTATATGGTATATATAATGTTAATATGATTTTGTAAGATCAGCTAACAGATATATTTTATTGAAAAGTTGGAAAGAATTTGTTTGCCGTTGAAGATGGTAAGAAGAAACTAGAGAGACAGCGTTACTTGTTAATTATTACCTTTGGCTAAGACAAACTAGGTGGTCCCTGCCTGTTTTAGACTTCGACTTTAATGAAACTATGTACCACAAAATTCACATGAAAATTTTGTGCACCTCCTTTACTTCTTTCGACCGTTACCACTTTCCTTAACTAGCTTCCATCCAACGTTCACCGATTCATCTCATCCTTCAAACTTTTCACCACGTGTACGCTCCTGATTCAAAGACAGCTGTATCTGCAGCATCCCCGCCCTCCTTCAATCTCTCGCGTGCCCTGCCGTTTCTGCTTTACCCTAAACTCCTCCATTTTTTTTTTCCAAATTTTATTTCACATATTTCGTAGTTTTAATTATTAATTAAAACTAATGAAAAACTTTTTCCAGAAAAATAAAGAAAACTATTTTTTATTATTATTTCCTTGTGCACTGGCAGATGGAATAAGTGCCGCGTGTCAACTGATAATGATTTCAACGCATCAACGGCGAGTAACGATTCACCTCAAAGCGAACACGCTTCTATAAATGCCCTACAATCCTATGTTTCTCTTCACTACACACACGTTCTCACTCATCAACTTATTTTCTCTGATATAGTTCAATTAACACTCAAAATCCTTTTGTTTTTTACTCTCTCTCTCTCTACAATGGCTAACTCCACCGTTGTCTTTACGCTAGTCGCTGCATTGTTAGTCACCTCCGTGCTGGCTCAGTCTCCGGCGTCGTCGCCAGCTCTCTCTCCGAAGAGAACACCCGTGGCGGCCACGCCGCGTAGCTCTCCGTCACCGGCGATTTCTCCTGCCGCCGAGTCGCCGTCATCGTCTCCCCCTGCTCCGGCGCTCAACGCTCCGTCTCCTTCGCCGACCGGCATCGACTCTCCGCCGTCGCCTCCCGTATCTCCGGCCGGTGCTCCTTCCGTCACTCCTTCGGCAATCTCCTCTCCGCCGACCGAAGCACCGACTCCCTCGCAAAACGGCGCCGCTTTGAACAGATTCACCCTCGCCGGATCTGCCGTCGCCGTGGTTCTCGCTGCGGCTTTGTTCATGTAGAAATAGTTTAGTGGAGTTTTTTTTTTTTTTTTTTCTTTTTAATGTCGTTGGGAGTTTACATGGATCGCAAATTCCTCTTGTACTTCATTTTTGTATTTTTTTTTTTTATCTTTGATGTGTGAGAGTTGATTCTTTGGATTATTTGGTGTATTGTATTTATGACGACGATGGCTACTATTGATACACTTTTATTGCTCTTAACTTTTCTCATTCTCACTCTGTTTACAACGGTAATGAGATAATTTGTCACGCAAAATACAAATATAAGATTTGGGATTAAGATTGCAGCATGAGTCCAACCTAAGAGTGAGAAAGTGATGGTTGGTAAAGTCGAATCAAAAGTTGAATGGGGTCGTTGTGAGGAATCATATGCAATGAACTTGGAGGTTCGTTTTCCTTTACTTTTATTTTTCTCTTTTCAAAAAGTTAAATTGAGAAATTTGAAGGAGACAAATGATACTTTGGTATGCTAATTTTTCCTCTCTTTCAGTCTGATTGTACGATGAAACAAGACATTATTGAGGTTTGGTTTGTTACAGTAAAAAACACAAGATAAGGTCACATGTCTAAAGCGAAGTTAGGGGAAGCAGGACATGTACTACTAACAAAAGACACGAGAAAGTGTCTCCATTCATTGTGATATACCAGGGTGCCTATTTATCATTATTGATGGACATAGCTATCAAGTGGTCCAAATTTTAATCTTTAAAACATGCTTTCTTTAATTATAACATTTCTTACTTCACCGCAGTTTTATTATTTCTACAATAAGTTTGTACTCTGTGACCATCACTTTGATGGCACTGTCGCAAGTATAATTTGAAACATTGATTCTCAGAAGATGAACATTCAGTATATGTTCTTCCTGGTGGATATAATCTGAAAACTATTTCAGATTATTCTTTTTATTATCATCCTCCCAGATTTGGATGCTCGATATTTTCTATATGATGTATTTTTATTTTTTTTTATACTCTATGTATGTATTTTATATAATGACAAGTTTCCGAAGTTAGTTTAATATAAAATTGATTCAGTAAGATTTATACTTATTTATGTAATATAATTGGTTTTCAATAATATTGAGTGATATAGGAGAGAAAAATTTCACCACTAATATTGTTAGATGCTAAACATAAAACTTTTGCCTACATTTATCTATTGATATAGTGCATTTTACATTTAATTTGAAATCATAAAAATATAATTTTAGATTAGTGTAAATTAATGTTGATAATTGGGAAAGTGGAAAGAATAAATATGAAGAGAGACAGAAAGTTGGTTGATAAGGGTGGCACTGACATTGTAGCTATTCCTACACCGCTGAAACGTGAAAAAAGCAATTATATTATATTATATTATAGGAAAAATGTAACTTTAATAATTTTGTTGACAATTTTTTTAAAATAGGTTTAATGGAAATTTGTGATTGATATGTTTGAAATATATAAACCAATAAAATATTATATATAATATACATTTTTCTTATCCAACCTTCTCACCAAGTTATTAAATTCTAAATCTTAATGTTTATAATTTCAAACTTCAAATACATAATATTTTAGGTATAATAATTTACTTTCATCCCACTTGATAATAAAACAAAATATTATTATTCGTACTACTCAATAATCTTATATAAGATTTAAAATAATTTAAATATTTTTTCTTTCATATTTCGAGATAAAATTATTACGAAATTTCATTTTTTAAAACAGACAACTCCGTAATTAGGAAAAAAATGAGCCTATATTTTGAGAATTCTATAAGTAAAATAAAATTAAATTAAGAATTTGAGTGAAATTTGAAAGTCTTTCATCCAATAAAAGTTGGAAATTTGATATTTAAAATTAGTTGTTGGTGATATGAAAAGTTGAATAATATTTTTTTTTTCTTAAAGACTTGCCACTATGAACAAGCCTGTTACAAGCTGTACAACAATATAAATTAATCCTTCAAGAAAGAAAGGGTAATTTTTAATGAAAATGTATTTATTTGGACCATTTCTCAAAGAGAGGGTGCATTTTATTCTAACTTTTATCATGATAAAATGAAAAAAATTACAAATAAATATAGCCAACAACAAAATATAATATGCAATGATTGCAGAACACCAGTATACAAAAGAATAAGTATTTGACATAAATTTTGTGAGGTTAATTAAATCTTGACAATCTTGTCAATTACTGGTTCAACAAAGGCTTGTATATCATCAAGGTCATTCTTGAGTTCTTCAACCTATATGTTTAGGAAAAAGTAATGAGCAATGATTTGAATAATTGTTGAAAGCATGTGTGATGTAATTAAACAGTAAACATTGATTGACAGTATATTAGTACCTTGTGTATGAATTGTTGAGTAAGCTGAGCATCATGTGCTGCTTCTTTTGATGCATGTTCTACCACCAAAGTTGCTTTCCTTAGTTTACCATCCTCTGGAAGCATCTCTGCTACATCTTCAGATACTTTTTCTGCTACTTTTGCCACTTTTTCTACCACTTTTGCCACCGCTTCAGCCTCTTCAATCACAAACTCTGCCTCTCCTGAATTCACATTAATTTTGTTCCCAAACTATTTTCTTAGTATATTTGCAAAGTTTAAGAAATTAGATTGTTTGTCGGATATTCCATCTACCTTCTATTCTCTGCAGTTTTTTCCAGTAAGGTTTCCAGAAGGGTAGTAAGACAGAAAGTGTCATGCCCAATATCCATCTTAACCTGCATGTTCATAAGGAAAAATACACACAAGATTAACCATCTCTTAGTACTATCTTATCTAAACACGTTTAACTGCATAATTATGATGGAATCTGGTGCATTAGTTAATACTTGCAACTCTATCTTAGTTTTAGGTGGATTTTTCAACAATGAGTTGGTTATCTTGATATTTGAATATCCATATTTTGGATTTAATTATGGGTTTACTGAAAGTTAATTGCACTAGTCTTTAAATTGACAAAAGAAAAATCAGACAGTTTAAATTAACAATTCATCAGTAAAAAGTGCTAATAAAAGTGATAATATTCACATACCAATAAGAGAAGGAAAAAGTTTTAGAAGCATGTGCAGGTGCAGCAGGTTCAGGTTGAATCTTCTCATCTTTTATTCTGCATGTAAAAAGGTAATGAGGAAATTTCAGAATGTAGTTTTGAACAGTGAGATTAGGATTTATGGAAGATAAAGGTTTTGGGGTATACCCTTTTGCATTAGTACTTGTGTTGTTGGTATTGGTGCTGTAGAATTGCAGATTAGGATGCAAGCAATGAACTGTTTGAGGTGTAGCAGCTGATACAATTGGTCTGTTTTTCTGTAATCCAACATAGCTTGATTGGAAGTTGGTGGCACGAAGTACATGAAGAACAGCTCTGAATTTGAGAGTTATCCACGATGACATATTGACAGAAGTTGGAATGAGAAAAGATGATGGATTGTTGCAAGAGGTTTAAAATAAGCAATTGAATTGTAAGATTGGTTAGTCTTGCAGGCTAAAAACACTAGAAGTGATAAGAAACTAAGGTGAATTTGGTTACTTGAAGCAAAGTTGTGGCATAAGAAAGGGAAACGTATAAGTGTTGTTGCATGCGTCATGTGTGTGTTCCTTGGAAGTTAGTTCAACCTTTGTTCTCCTTTTAGATCATCTAGACGCGTTTCTTCCAAAACATGCAACAAAAAACATGAAAAGAAACAAAAGAAGAAGAAGAAATTTGCTACAGAAATATGAACAAATGGTAGCTAGTTCAAGAAAGCAACGTTTGCAGTATCTTTTTTAGCCATGACATGTGTATAGTTTGTAACAGTTTTACCTTTCACTCTTTTTGTTGGAATCTGCTCTCTTCAAACACAGATATTCACAACGCTTAAACTTAAAATATTGCTTAAAGAATAACTTCAGTTTCAGACAAACAATAGTTTAAAGGACAATAATGATATTTTGTCAACATTTTTTGATAATGTTTTTGACAACGGGATATGTATCATTATTTTATTGGTTTATTTGAATTTATGTTTAAAAAATATTTAAAACGGATCAATCACAAGCTGCCACGTATGTATTATCAAAAAGTTGTTAAAAAAGTGTTATTAAAAGAAGTTTTTTCTAGTTTAAAATTCCTCATTTCATGTTACTAATTTGACTTTTTGCATATTCGTTTAACATATAATATAAAATAAAATAATTCAAAAAATATAAAATTTTATAATTTTAAAAAAAAAAAGTAAAAAGTAAATAAAAATAATATTAAATAAAAGTAAAAAATTTAAATATGTCAAAAGGACAGTGGTTATTGGACACTGACAATTTTTTCATATCCCAACTTATACTTTAAAAAAATTATTATTTTATTATAACATTTAATTTAATTTTGTTTTTTTTCAAGATCACGTATATCTTGTAAAAACTTCAAGAAGTATTCCAAACATTTTAAGCTTCCAATTTTTAATATGTTTATCCTCTTTTAACTTAATAGGATTTATTTGTGTAAAAAAGACAAATATAATATTTTAATATTACATAATTAATAACATTATTTTGTGGAATGACAACATTCTTTTAGTGTTTTATTAAATTTTATCTGTTTACTTTTTCATTTGCATATATCTATATAATTCTTTTTTTAGTGTAGATATTTTATATTCTTATTTTATCTTTAATTATATTTTAAAATTAAAAAATAAAAGTAAATTATTCAAATACTAAAAGTGACTATTGCGTATTATCTTTTTATATGTAATTATATTTATTAATATTTTATATAAAGTGTCTCTTTTTCATTACTATGTTTATAAATTGTATAATTTAACATATATAATATGAAAGAGACGGTATAATAGTAAGGATAAGAATAATAGTTTAATAGAAGGATGTTTAGCATTATTATAAGGAAGTCATAAGTCAACTTAACCCAATTAAAAGTCAAGGTGAAAACCATCCACAAATAATCATGAGAAATTTGTCTATAAATAGACATATATAACAACACCACGAAATGAAAAGTTCAAGGTGACAAAATTTTAATTTCAAATTTCTATGCATACGTAAGACTAGATGTCTCTCTTTATATATTAATTTTTTGGTTTAATTGCTTCTTTTATCCCCAATTTGGTTGAAGTGTGTCAAATTCGTCCTTCTTTTAGAAAAATATCAATTTCGTCCCATATAGAAAAAATTTGTATCAATCAAATCATCTCCGTTAAATACAAACTAATGGTGTTAAAAACTTAAAGTGAGTTTTGAATAATAACCACTTCATAGATCCGATCCCTGATATTGCAGTGGATAAAGTGAGTTTTGAAAACAATGATTTCAACGGAGATTACTTGATTGATACAAATTTTTTCTATATGGGGACGAAATTGACATTTTTCTAAAAGAAGGACGAATTTGACACACTTCAACCAAACTGGAGATAAAAGAAACAATTAAACCTAATTTTTTTAATCATCAAATATATTTATAAGTCCATTTTATAACATAATGGTACGAATTGTTACAACGCAAACAGTATGTAAAGGATTTATAATAAGTTTCATGTGATATTTGAATTATCCTTCAATAAAAGAAATATAATTTCTATGAGATAGATGATAATGTTTTATGTGATATAACAAGATTAATTTATATTAACACAACTTATTTATTATATCTGTTGCTATATAATGATTCATATTTAGAAGATTTGAAATTGTCAAACCTCCAAAATTTATGGTGAAAGAAGGTAATAGACATATGGCAATGCAATGATGATTAAGGATAACAATCATTAATTTATTAAATGATCACAATCATTAGGGGGACATTAGGTCTTTTCTTCTCTTTTAAAAAAGAGATTTGGACAAATTCAACTGACTTCACCAGTGCAATAAAATGTTTGATTTAAAATTTAGATCAATTTTAAAATATAAATTGAAATGTATTTTAAAAAATTAAGAATAAAAAAGGTTATATATGTCAATTCATTTCTTAGAAAACGAATATAATTTTGGTTAAAATATTTGAGAATTAATATATGGCTAACATTTGCGTAATATTGTATATGAAAAAATATATTAGATGAAGGAGAAATAAACGAAAAATAATCATTGTGATATAACTCCAATAATAAGAAAAAGATTCAAAATACTCGTGTTTCTCTTTTCGTTACCTTTTAATTTTTTGACATTTTTTATTTCTCATTAAATCGATGGTCCAGAAATCATGAACACTTGGAAATTTAATTAAAGATATAAATGAAAATAAACAAACATAAACAATTAATTAAACTTTTAAATGTATAACATATTTATTTATCTATATTAATATGTAAAGGTAATATATATACATGTTTTTTATATTGTTCTGGATGCTGTGAAAATCAACCTAATTAGTAATCACAGTAATGGATTAGAAAGTTAGACCATTTAACTTGATTTAATCCGATTTAACTCAATTCATATAAAAAAAAATTAACTTATTTACCCAAATTTTGAAATAAAATTCTACAATATATATAATGTATGATTTAATAACATAAGTTTACTCATGGTAAAGATTAAACTACAATTAAGATTAAAAATTTTCAAAATCTATCTATATATAATAGAATTGGAGATATAATATATTTAAAGTTATTTTTTAACATATTTCATTAATCCTTCTAAAATATGTATCTATATAGTACCATTCGAGATATGATATGTTTAAAAGTTATTTCTTTAACTTATATGAATGATCTTTTCAAAATCTATCTAAGTTTAGCACAATTTAAGATTAAGATAATTTTAGACGAAGAAAAGAGTGATGGTGATGGATTTGCAAAAAGAAAATAAATAAGAGAAAAAATAAATTATCAAAAATAAAACAAGAATTAATGCATTTTGGAAATTGAAATAGTTTGAGTAGTAATTTGATTTGTGACATATATGTGTTTAGATTAGAGATATGATAATGAGATCTGAGAAGAAGAATGATGGTTATGATAAAAAAAAGAAGACTAGACCTCACAGGCACACGATTTGCAGAGAAAAAAAGAAGAAAAAGTAGAAAGCAATGAATTCCCTTAATTCTGGGCTACTTGTAACCCAAAGACTAGACCTCATTATATCATTTTCTCTATTTCCTCTTCATTCCCTCCACCATCTTTCTTTATACAATCATACATTTTTTTTTTCTTTTAATAATCACTATTAACATTCTATTATCACAACTTATAAACTTATAATTTCATGTAAGAGATTAATTTAATTTTACTTTAAACAATGGGCCTCTTTCAAATTTTGAGAGTCTCTCTTGTTTTTACAAATACATATTAGATTTTATTATTGTTGTTATTTAGTGGAAAAATTTTGAATTGCACTTGATGGTTTTTGTATTTGTGTAATTTTTTTTTGTATTATTATTATTATTGTTGATGTTGAAATGGAACGAGGATAACCGTTTGAAGAGTTCCTGTCTCTATCGAATGTCCTCATTTTCTCCTTGTTCTAAATAATCGATCGGTGTAGAGGGTAACTTGTAGAATACACTCTGACGCTGGAGTCAGAATTTTTCTCTGTAGGTTTTTAGTAATTCAATGGTGAGTAAAAGTGAGGTTATCTAGACTCTTATTTATAGAATTTGATCAATTAATTTACTTCTTAATGATCATTAATGCAAACCAACTTTTGTGATATTAATTACATCTTAATTTTGCTCAACAGTTGTCGGAATCGAACAATGATGAAATGCTTTCTTGCACGTCAACCGCTTGATTCTTCTAGTTTGTCAACATTCCAGTCAAGTTTAAGCCATAATATCAATTATTATTTATTTATTTATTTAATCGAATATATATATATATATATATATATATATATATATATATATATATATATTGTGTGTGTGTGGTGACTTTGGTGGGGGCTAATGGGTCCATTAAATTAGGTTGGAATGTGGTAAGCAATGGATTAATAATTTCATTAGTGAATGATGCATGTTTAGTGTGTATGTCTCTTATCAACTCTTCACGAATGCTATTGTCGTCATTGTCATTCTAATCATAATTATTCAACCGTGTTGTAAGCATGCTCATGCTTCTTATTATCACTAATCTTTTCAATCTATAACTTAATTTCCTCCAACTTACAACCTCAACAACCAAATTATTGTTAAATTATCTATAACTATACAACTTTTATTTTATAAATGAAATCTATCTTTCTAAACAAAAACAAATGTAACTATAAGTATAATTTTTTAAATAAATAAATATTTTTATATTTTTATTTCTGTTTCGTAATCTTTATATACTTTTTTATTTCAATTAATTAATTTAAAAAATATAATTAAATTTAAATTATTTCTATATTGAATTTATTTCTTATAATTTTTGCTATATATGCTTTTATATATTATCACTTTGTTATTTTAGTTTGTAATGTTACTTTTTTTAATTTAAATTCTATAATAAATTAAAAAATAACTCAATAAGTACTAAAAATACTGTAATAATTAAGTTTAAATATAAGATTAAAATAAATAAAATTAAACTAAAATTAATAAAGAAATTACTAAAATATAAAATTAAAAATAGTAATAATAATAATAATAAAAAGTTACAAATCATAAGTTATAAACCAATTAAAGTAGTTTATAATTTATAAATTAAAAGTTAATAAAACAAACTATTTTGAAATATCTATCAAAAACTTTTATTTTGATTAAATTAAATTATAAAATATTAAAATACACTGATAGATAATTTATTATTCTTACCAAATTTCAGTAAAGTTACTCTGTAGCTACACCAATATATTCTAATATTACCTTTGAGAGATCCAAAGTTGTCCTCGATTTCAAATCTTAACAGGTACAGACAATAGTATATAGGCAATTTATCTCTCAAAATGAACCTATTTTATGTTTAAAAACTCATTATAAGAATGTCTTCATTTTTGGTATTGCCCTATAATACATACGTATTTTTAAAGGCATCTTCATGGTATCTTTAAAAAAAATTAAAAAAATTCTAATAAGAAATAAGTTTTATTTCAATGCCTTCATTTTTAAATCAAAATAATATATAAAATATGATAAAAAAATATATTAATAATATTTATTAATAAAAAATTCATTGTTAGTTTAACAACTCTGATGAGCAACTGCTAAGAAATTAAGTCTAAAGTCACATTTAGTTGTCTATATAGCAGTGGCATCCACATTCAGCAGTATCTCTTTGGACATTTTCTTCTTGTAGTGAATGGTTTCTTCCCTGCTCTTCCCTATTCATTCTCAATCACCCTTTTTTCTCTTCTCTTTTGTCTCTCTAACTCTGCTCAGCTCAAAACACCATTTCCTTCCAATCCATCTGTAAGTATTTCAAACATTGATTCCTTCTTATTTTTCCTTTGTGGGTTTTCTGAATTATTTGCTAAGGTTAGTGGGTAAGGGGTGGGGAGTGAAAAGCTGAAGCCTTTGGTTGAATTAGGATCTCCTTGATGAAATTTGGTTTCTGAGTCAAGTCTTATAAGATTATCTATGTGTGTCTTTTTCTTTATTGGATCATACTCTGTTTAACTGACAGGCTTCTGCTTTTGCGAAATTTGAGGATTGTAGTATTTTTTTTTGCTATTTTTTATTCTCCTTTATGTTGAAGAAACCTATATGGTTGACAGATTTTGGAACTAGGCTACGTGTGCTTCATGTCCTCGTATGTTACTTGAGAACAAGTCAGTCTGTGGTGAATATGTTCATTTTCCATTTCTGTTTGCTTATTATGGACGTTTCCATTTGAACAAGAAAATTTACAGAAGGATGAGGTTCATACATGTTTATTTTGAATGAATGAACGGTTAAATTAGATTTTATTTGTTGATGTTTTCTCTTTTAAGGCTTGAGCGTAACATTAGGCTATTTGGTTTATTAAAAAACAATTTTTTGTGTTGTTTTTGGTGAAATGAAATTATGATGTTTATTCTATGATATAATTTTGTTTCAGGGATATTGGTTTCTTCGAGTGCATAATATCAGCCTGAAGGTCTAAGTAATTCATTATATCTAAAGCCACACAGGAAGAATCAGCATGCGTTGGTTGGGTCTTTCTGTTGATGTGTTCCGCCAAGTTATACAGTTGAACTTATATTGTAAAGTTATTCTGTAGATCATCATTCCCAAAAATCTGTGCTTAGCTACTGCCATGGAAGCTAATTGTTTGATCGTTTCTTCTGATAAGTATAGAATAGGCTAAAAGATAGGAAGTGAAGGAACATTCTGTATTTTGTATTTTGTATTTTCAGTATGTTCTCATCTCTTGTTATTCTAAAGTTCTAGCTGATTCTGATTGTGTTTAGATTGGGGTATCTTCATTGTGATATTCTATTGGGCTTTTCTTCTCTTTGTACAATAACATTAGATTGATTGAGTATTGTGGTTAGAAACAAAAGAAGTTATGGTGTGCCAAGCAGCGAGCCAAACAAGATTCCGAGCATTAAAACATGAGTATGGCATTAACGGTGAAGCAACAATTATTGTTAGAGTGATAGCATGCTTTCAACCTTTGCATTTTTGTCAGGTTAGTACATATTTCTGATTGGCGTTTGCCATTTGCAATATTTTTTAATGATATCCTTGGTTTCGAAGCCTGTTGGATGGAAATTTCCTTATGTGTCAGCATAAGACATGAACATTATGACCATTGAATATTAAAAAGCCTCTATTATCCGTTATTAGATTTATGAATATGAGCTCAATGAGTGACATATGCTATCTTTTGATTCTTTGCAGGCTGAGTACTTCCGTCATTTGCTTAAGCCTGTCACGTAGATTAAGTCATATTTGTTTCTCTTTAAGCTGGAGCTTGTAGTTTCCCTTTTTCCCTCTTGTCCCTTAGAAAATCAGGAAGTTAGAAAAGATCTCTTACAAGAGCACCATAACATCTACTGGTACTTTTTTCCAATGTGGTTTCTTCATCTTTTCAACAGAAAGGGTTTCATATTTACCATTGGCTGATTGGTTCTATTGTTCTGTAGGTCATTTGTTTTGTTAGATGGTTAAGGCTGACAGCTCCCTGCCTTGCTCACACCATGTGGCTTGGCAATCACCTTCTTTGAATTACTTAAGCATGCTGCCTAAGCCCGGCTCACTTGGTCTCCCAACATATCTGAACTCAAGTACTTCCATCTTACCTCATGGGCTTGCAGCTCCTTCTATTCGAAGTCTGAAGACTGAGCTAACAAATGAAGTGCAAGGATACCTTAAGTATCACAACGGAGACACAAGTCTGAAAGAAATGCATCTTGGAGGAGCTTTACAAAATGCAAATCCTTCTTTGCAAAAGAGGTTACTTATCTTTGACCGCTCTGATAATAAGACAAGGTTGTTTTATGGGCCTGTCTCTCCTCTTGTCCAGAGTCCAATTGTCACTACTAAGAAGATTGCTCAAAGTTATGACGTATATGGGGAGGAACAGGCTAGAATTATGGGTCAAAAGCATCTTGCCAGCTATGGTTTACTGAAAGAGTCTGTTAAGGATAATGTAGTTATTGAAGAAAGTGAAAAGCATGAAGATACGGAAGAAATAAATGCATTGCTTTATTCCGATGATGACAGCAGTGAATATGATGAGGATAATTGTGATGAGGTAACAAGTACAGATCGTTCTCCTTTGGCAACTACAAGGACTTATGCGATACAAGAACAATGTGAGGACTTGAAGGAGGAGGTTGCCAGCTCTTGTTGGCCTAAGAAAAAGATGAAGTTAATTACTGGTGGCGACAATAGGTCATCCCCACGTGTGGACCAAACTACTGTGGTACAACCAAATGAAACCTGTGATTATGTTAGTGATGCTGAATCAAAGAACTCCAGTGGTTGGACTTATTCTGTTGATAAAACTAAAGTAGATGATTCAGTGGTGTGTGATATCAAATTAAAAAAGGATAAGATCCGGGAATCTTTGACAGTTCTGGAGAATTTAATTCCTGGTGCAAAAGGAAAGGAGCCAATGTTAGTCATTGATGGAACTATTGAGTACTTGAAAGTTTTGATGTCCCAAACTGGTTCTCTTGGTGTAGAATATCACTAAGTACTACTCACAGTCAATCAGTGAGTCAATCACAGCCACGAAGGTTATAGTATATATGTTGGTTGAAGGACACATCCATGGTGAAAAGATGTAGTTCTTTGATTTATTAGCTTTGTTGGCTGATATATTTATCTTAGCATGTTTGCATTTTGTCTTGTTTAATCCTCTTTCTTGAGGAGGTGCACATATATGGTTGGGAAATAAAGGTACTGATGTTGAAATAGATAGTATTGCACTTTGGCAGTTGGGTTGGAAAAGAGTGCAGGATATGGGGTTTCAATTTGTTGACCAACATGATTATCCTGTAGCTTTTTTTGGAGGATTAAAGATCACAGGTTGAAGTGATGGAGATGGTAGTGGGGGGCTTTGCTGTAAATGAGGACACTTTTTTTTTCTCTCAAGTGTTGCACTCTCTTGGTGATTGAATGCATGCGCATTAGGCAACTGGGGTCCCACTCTCCACCCTCCCTTTTCATTCTTGGGTTCGTGCTTTTGTCCTCTCTTTCAAGGTTGCACGCATATCATGCTGGCATATACTCTAAAGTAACAAGAAAGTTTCCTGATGTTTGGCAGAGTGAGGCTAGTGTTTCATCATGAATTGCTGGGGCCCTTTGTTTGGATATATAGCATTTTGTAGTAAAGGTTACTTTGTTTTACATGTTGATGGAGTGCGGAATGATGACAAGCAATTCTAGTTTTTGCTTTGTGATTCATATTGGTGGTCTAGGTCTCCTTTTGAGGATGCTATTATGAAGCTGTCAGGTGTGATTGTATGAATAATTGGAGTGTGAATGGTTATGGAAGTGTTGTATGCATTAGAGTGTATCATGGACATAGTTATCTGATGTTGTTTTTATGTTTGTAAATATGATTTTCTGTCAATATGTGCTTCCCCATTTCCTGTCTAAATATGATTGTTTTAAGGAAACGAAAGATCATGCAAGGATTAACTATAACTAGGCTAGAAGAGTCGTTCATAGTTATATGGTAGTATAACTGTTAGCATCATATAAAAAGTTTTCCATTCCTAAATTTGCAGTTCTTCCACAAAAGTTGTTGCTCAAGAGTCATCGATGTCTGATGCAGTGTAGTTGTTCTGATTAGCAATTTCATCCCTATCAACAATATTCAAATCCTCGTATCATACATAACCAACCAAGCTTATTTTTTAAGGGTTGTTGTTAGCGGGGTGGGACTAGCAAAACAAAAATTAATTTATTGTTAATATAATACAAATAAACTTTTATGCTAAACTAATAATTTATTTAAAAGATTCTGAACAAGGTTTACCTTCAATTAATTTTCTCTTGTCAATGTCTTTTGTAATTGGATCACATCCAAACCTAGAGATGTTATGCATAAGTGTTGAATTTTGTTGTACTAATTTTCGAACCATTTCATTCGTATCAGATAATGGTTATAGATTCCAGGAAAACTAGTTTTTCCCTTTATGTATTTTTTTAGTTAAAGACTCATAAGTACATGTGTTAATTTGATCAATGCTTCCTGTGTCAATTCTAATCCATTTCTAAATAAGCCCATGTTAAACAATTCACAGGAAACAAATACGATATTTTTCATTCATACTTTTTTTCCAAAATGAGATACAATTATATAAGCATTGTTAAGAGTTTATACGTAAAATTAAGAAACAACTTTAAAAACAGAAAATAACTTTCAACTTATTCCTAACTAAGCACAACAATAATTTAAATCTAAATTATATCTTCAACACTTTCCCTCAAGTTGATGCATGAATATCAGTCATGCCCAACTTGTTAATGACTTTTTCAAACACCTTTCCTGAAACAACTTTTGTTAATATATCAACAAGTTGATCTTCAGGTCGAACATGTGGAGTTTGAGTTACTTGATTATCTAGCTTTTCCTTAATAAAATGTCTATCCACTTTAACATGTCTGGTTCTATCATATTGAACTGGGTTATGTGCAATTTCTACCACAACCTTGTTGTCACAGAAAAGGTTCATCGGTTGTTCATATTTGATTCCCAAATCAGCTAGGATGCTTCTAATCCATAGTAATTCACAAATGCCATATGTCATACCTCTAAATTTAGCTTCAACACTAGACCTTGCAACTACCTTTTGCTTCTTGCTTCTCCATGTGACTAAGTTGCCTTCTACAAAGGTAAAATACCCTGAAGTTGATTGCCTTGTAGTTTTATCTCCAACCCAGTCTGAATCAGTGTATCCTTCTATGCAAGCTCTATCATTTTTTGAAAATAATAAACCTTTCCCTGGTGAACCTTTGAGGTATCTGAGGATACGGTATACTACTGTCATATGTTCTTCACTAGGAGAATGCATGAACCTACTTACAATGCTCACAGAATAGGCAATGTCAGGTCTAGTGTGAGATAAATAAATTAACTTTCCTACTAACCTCTGGTATCTATGCTTGTCTGTCTCAATCTGGTATGGATATACAGCAAGAGAATGATTCATTTCAATTGGAGTATCGGCTGGCTTGCAAGCCAACATTCCAGTCTTAGATAGAAGGTCTAGAATATATTTTCTTTGACATAGAAAAATACCTTGTTCAAATCTTGCAATTTCTATGCCAAGAAAATATTTTAGTTGTCCTAGATCCTTCATTTCAAATTCAACAGCCAGTTTCTTCTCAAGTAATTTCATTTCTTCCACATCATCTCTCGTTAACACCATATCATCTACATAGACAATAAGTATGGCCACTTTTCCTTTGTTATGCTTTATAAACAAGGTATGGTCTGAATTACTTTGTTTATACCTAAACTTCTTCATTGCTAACGTGAGTCTTTCAAACCATGCCCTGGGTGATTGTTTAAGGCCATATAAAGCCTTTTTTAATTTGCAGACTACACTTTCTTTTAAAGGTGGTAGTTGTACTCCCGGTGGAACCTCCATGTAGACCTCCTCTTCTAAATCACCATTCAAGAAAGCACTTTTTACATCAAATTGCTTTAGGGGCCAATCTCTATTAGCTGCTATGGAAATTAGGACTCGGATTGTGTTGAGTTTAACCACCGGAGCAAACGTATCTTGATAGTATACCCCATATTTTTGTGTGTATCCTTTTGCCACGAGTCTAGCCTTGTATTTATCAATACTTCCATCTGCTTTTAACTTCACAGTGTATACCCATTTGCACCCAATTGTCTTTTTTCCACTTGGTAAAGAAGTTAGTTTCCAAGTTTCATTTTTCTGAAGTGCTTCCATCTCTATGTTCATTACTTGCTTCCATCTAGGATCTTCTAATGCTTCCTGCACACTGTTAGGAATATATACAATGGGTAATTGATCAACCGTTAGAGCATATGATTCAGATAATCTATGAGATGATACATAACTGCTAATAGGGTAATTAACTTTCACTCTCGGATCTGGTTCATAAAATGGTTTTTGTATACCTTTATTTTGTCGCTCTGATATTCTGATTTGTATATTTTGAGTGTAAGAAGAAGTTGGGGTGGAAGAGTTTACAATAGGTACAAAAGTTACCTCAGTAATAGGTTCTGGATGTGTTTTAGAACTGTCCACAACAGATGATTCTGGTATGTAAGATAGACATGGTGTCTCATTTTTTGGAGGATGACTTGCATTGACAAGATTTGTACCTGGAAGATCAGTGGAGACTTCAGGAGAAGGATTTTGATTTTGTGGACTGTCCATACTTTTCATTCATACTTTTTTCCCAAAATGAGATACAATTATATAAGCATTGTTAACAGCCTATACGTAAAATTAGGAAACAACTTTAAAAACAGAAAACAACTTTCAACTTATTCCTAACTAAGCACAACAATAATTTAAATTTAAATTATATCTTCAACAGCCCATTTTTACTGGCCTACCAAATGAGTAAGATGAAAAAGTATTTGTCCTTGGAGTCTTATCTTAAAATGGGTTTATGGTTAGGGTTAATTTAGTTTGATCACACTATAAAATTTTAATTAACTTTTTAAATATGTTTTATAAAAGACTTGTCTCAACTTTTGATCCAAACTAATTTGTTTTGACTTTCATCTCAAATGACTTGTCTTGACCTTTATTCTGAGTCGACTCGTCTTGATATTCATCTCCAGCCAATTCAGTTTGACCACTTGGTTCAAGCCAACTCAACTCAACCCCTCGGTTAAAGCCAACTTACCTTAAACACTCGGCTCCGACAAACTCTGCTTGAATCCTTTAACTTGGACCAAATCTACTAAATTCTTCTACTCAGTCTTTGGTTCTAGTTAGCTTCTCATCCCTTCGACTCAAGTTAACTCTAGTCGACCTTTTGTCTAGGCCGACTCAACTCGAATTTTGGTCTAGACTAACTTGGCACGATATTAGCTCCGAGATAACTCGACTATACCTTTCGACCTGAGCCTATTCACATAAATCATTGGTCCAAACCTACTCAAATTAACCTTCAGTCTAGGATGACTTAACTTGATCTTCAATTCGAGCTGACTCATCTTCTTTCTTCGAATTAAGTCAACTTATCTCAACCTTTCACCTAGGTTGACTAAGCTTGGTCTTCAATCAGACCGACTTAACTTGACCTTCATGTTAGACCAATTTACCTAAACATTTGGCTTAATCTTGTTTTGGATTTTCAATTTTAATAAACAACTAAGTACCAAATTAATATACACAAACACAAAAAAAAAAAAGCTTAATTAAAATTTAGTAGAAAATGACAAAAACAAATAAGAAAAACATAAATTCGTATACAATATGAAGAAATTAATACATGATTATTACCATAAATAGAAATAGAATGTTTTTGGTCTGATTATTAATGAGGTGGCATCTTCAATATCCGTAAATTGTAGATCTTAATAAAGAAAAAGTTAACACTAATAAATAAGTTAAATTGGTTTGTCTATAAAATCTTCATTTCAAAAAATTCAAAGATATTTTAGATTATCAAATTAGTTTATTTGAACAATTCTATTCATTTCTCAATTCAAAATCCGGCCATTTAATTAAACAACATATTCATAGAACAAATTTATTAAATGATATATTATAACTCACTTAACACAAAAACATGTGACAATCTTTTTTAACATTCAAAAATTCCCATTCAAAATAATCTCATCAATATTGGAACTAATGAAAACAACAGCATACTTATAACACATAATTATTCAATTCTAAATAACTACAAAATTTCAAAATTCAGAGTGACTTTTCAGGAATCAACTTATTTTTAACATCTCATCAAAACTAACAAAAAATATACACATAGTAAAATTTCCAATTTTATCAAATGTGCTGAACATGTCACCCTTTGCAACAATTTATCTAAATTGAAATAAAAGTCATTAGCTTTCTTTATTTGGATTGTGTTATAATTCCACTTAACTTTAAGGACTCTAGCTTTCATAAAATAATCTTGTATATAAAAACTTCACATCAATTATCTAAACATATATAGACAAACAAAGATTCATAAAACAACTCAAAGCTCTTACATGTATGATTTTTAAAAACCAATTAAAAAAAAGGGCAAAAGTGATCTTACCAAGCAGAAAATTTTGATAGTTTTATTAGAACAATATATTTTACACTTAAACCTTCATATGATGACATATGATCTTTATAAAAAGAAAACTTGATTGATTATAATCCTAAAAGGATATAGAGAAAAAGATAGATAAATAGTTCATAGAAAGATAATAATATTTTATACTAAACAATATTTCTATTTATAAACTTTATATTTTAATAATATTCAAGCTCAATTTATAAAAACCATTTCTTCTTTTAATTATTTTTCTTAAGTCTTTACATTATTTATTTTATAGAAAAATATGATAAGTATTATGCTAGAAAGAATTCAAATGAAAATATTATTATTAGTAAGAAGATATTTGGGTATTTTTCTACATCACTGAGGTACTTATACATAACACAAGATTATAAATGGATACTTGTTCAGTAGAAGGAATTTTTATTACAACAGTCATATCTAAAATCATGAATTTAAACTTTAAATCATTAAAAAAGACAATCCTGTTTTCATTCTTTGAACAATTATTTACTTTGGAATTTTTGGATTAATTAACAGTAATTAGGAATAAGAAAAGGACACAATATGAAAATCCACTGAGAAATTAAAAATCCAACAAACATATCTCAACTTATATTTTTCAAATTATAAGTGAATAACTTTTCGGGCATAATAATGTTCTCCTGTTAAGGGTCAGAGTCTAGTAAAACATACATAAATCATACCCAAGAATATTCAAACAACATAAATAAGTAATTAATACTCTTCTACACTCAAATACAATATTTAGTATATTAAAGTCTTATTTAATATTTTTTTAAAAATATTTTATGCTTAATTTTTTTATACTATGGTAATAAATATAATTGATGGTAGTTTATGAAATAAAAAATTAGTTAAATTAATCTATGATTTGATAGTGTTGTCAGTTAAGAAATGAATTCGAAGTTTGAGTAGAAGTACTTGTTCAGGGTTTATAAATGATTGAAGATGAAACTGTTTAGGATTAGACGAACTTACAAATCCAAATCCTTGTCTGTTATTAGCAGACAAAGCAAGCAATTATGAAGAAAAAATTGGTATCACTGCCACAATAATACACTGCACAATCACTAATATCTAATTAATTATATGTCTACAATCATTCATCCTCACTTCAACCTTTAACTTCATATATTAATATTTAAAATATCTTTTTCATTAATCTATTTTATTAGATGCTACGTTAAGTAATGTTAGAGAATATTTCAGATAAAAATGTGAGAAAAGAAATCAGAGAGATAGACCTGAAAAGCAAAATTAAATATTTGTTTGGTTGAAGGAGGAAAATAAAATACGAATAAAAGTGTTTTGGTTTGAAAGAAAAAGAAAATAAATGTTTAAAATCTACCATTTTATCGCTTAGTTATTTTTTATTTCCAATTTAGATTGAAGTATAACTATAGTGAATAATGCATTTGAAATCTTGTCATTTTTTTATGAACTGAGTCTTATCTGATCAATTGTGTTGATTATGTAACCAATTTCATTGCCTCAATAGTTTGCATAAGGACAAAGGACAAAACAGACATTTCACATCAAAGATGAATTTACTCTTAAAATTATCCAGTTTTTATACTATTAATATTAGAATTATACAATTTATATTTTTCCAAGAAAATTTGTTCTTTTTTAAGTTTTTTAGTATTAACTTTATGCACTTTATAACTAAATAGAAAACAAAATAAAATCTGGAAAGGTATATAATTAGTAATTATTTGGGAAATTTGGAAATATTGGAATGTGAAATCAAGTACAATACACATTGTTACATGATTTAAATACCACTTTATTTATTTTTATCGTATCTTTTTGATTATGTTTCAATCTCATCATATTTCAAGTTATGATGGCTTAGCATTGTCTTTAGATAAGTTCTTTTTTAGTTTACCTTTTTATTATAAGTATATATAATATGTATAATATTGATACTTATAAAACGTGTAGCTTAAGAGGATAGTATCTTGTATTTATTTTTGTACAAGAGTTTGAGTATTCCTAGTGTTCTACTTTTATTGTTTATCTTTAATTTTTTTAAATCTTATATTTCTCATCCTATTTTTCAATTTCTTTTAATAAATTTTATTTATCGGGGCAAAAGTGAAAGTTTACACTTACAAACAAAATTACAACTAAAACAATTCATGCTTTTTTATATTTTTAATTCAATTTATTTCAATAAAAAATATTTTTAAAATTTGTTTCATTTTTTTAACTCATAATATACATTCATCTTATAATTTTTTATTCATGTATTTTATATATAGATCACAGCAAAATATAACATAATATCAAATATTAAATGATATGAATCTATTCAAGAAAAAGATCCATCAGTTTTTAATTTGAATTCTCAAAAACAAAAATAAATAAAAAAAATCGTAAAATTAAGATAGAGAGCCATGAAATCGTAAATTAATGGTAAATGTTTGAGGCTTATACATAAGTTATAGATACCATGGATGATTTTTTATTTAAAAAAAAAAATTATAACTACTGTGCTTACATGTTTTCAATATGACTTATTTTTTAATAAAATCATGTATCTAAAACACGACATCTTATTTTAAAAACAAAAATTAAAATCTATTATTTGTACACATGACTTCAATAAATCAAAAATAGTATAAACAAAATCTTAATCACGTCCCATAACTTCTATTCATCTTATTTTCTAAACGGATATAGACAGGTTAAGTAGAAAGTGTGTGCAAAGAACACAACTTCCCTCGATGAAGTCACTATCCAAACACCACTTATCCATAAGTGGTAAATCTTTTAAAATCTATTGATGATAGTAAAATTGATGTAAAATTACACCATTTTTTAGAATAAAAAGAAATCAAATTTTAAACATAAATTTCAGTTAAAAAACCATTGTTTGTCGAATTTGATTATAGCAAAGTATGATGTCACATGAAATTGAGAACAAACCAATCTAAAATCATGAACGCAGTGGCCAAACATTGATTGTGTCATATGTGCTCCTTTATTTATTTCTTAACAACATTAACGTCCTACTTTTACTTTGCTTTAGTCTTTCATCATCCTCTTTTCTATATTGCTCACCAAAGAAAAATTCTATCCTTGACCTGAAACAAGACCAAAGAATTATTGGGCAAAATCATGTGGTATGAGGTCATCCTCATTCTTTCTTTTAGGAACATGATTGAAGTTTAAATCTATAAAAGACAATTTTTGTTAGAATAGTCTTTAGACATGATATTTGAAGTCTTGCATAAATAATTAATAAAAGGTACATAAAAGAAAAAGGTTTTGTCCAACTGTAACACCAGTGCATACTGAGTAAGAAACTGGCCCATTTTTGTTTCTGCATCATAGCCAAGATGTTTAACTTTCTATGGCAGGTCATAAACCAATATACCCCAAAAGTTGTCCATAAACAAGACAATTGTGAAAATATGAATCTGTGATTTTGTATATCATATTTAACAGTGTGAAACACTTTCATGTTTCATATTTCAGCGTCAGTTTCATATATTTTGCTGATGCGTCTGATGCTGTTTAATTAAGTCAGGATTTCATGGTTGAAATTGAGAAAAAATATTGTAAACTAGTGACATTAGTGTCTCTTTTAGTCCTAAATATCTGTATTGGTCTAATACAATGCTGGTTTTTCTTAAATTAGAAAATTTAACGCATGAGGTGGAAAAGTTAAGCAGTGCCTCTAGAACTAGCAAAGGAAAACTATGATTGGATATGGTGACAAATTACAATGTAGTTTGAATTTCACAGCGATTTCTATAAAAGATGGAAGAAAGAATTAAACGAAGAGAAACCACAAATTCTTGCTGTCTAAAAGAAAGAAAGAAGGAATGAAATATGGTAAAAAAAAAAAAAGGAATAAAGTCTGGAACACAAACTGAAACATGGGAGGTATAAGTTCCAATCCGATGCATTGAGAGTTTCTTATCTCTCAGGATATTGAGTTTCTCCACTTTCTAGTTGTTGTCTTTCTGTTCTGTTCTTCTGAAGTTTGAAGCTGAGGTGAAATATCATGATTTTCCACATTGGTCATTTTTGTAAGTTTGCTTAGTTTCTTCCACCCAGTGGTCCATGCTGATGTATGCTTCTGCTTTAGAAGCTTATCAAACTGTTTCTGCAGATTTTCCATGTCATTTTGAAGCTCCAAGTACTTGGTTTTCACAGTCTCAAGCTCAAACTTGAGTGTGTTGATGTCTTTCTTAGCTGCTGCCCACCCTTCTTGGAATGATTGTGGTGTCCCTTCTAAAAGTGTTTTCCGATTTGGAACCATTGGCTGGTAGTGAGACTCAACACCTTCTTTCAGAGAACTGTTGGATAGTGCATTACTTATCTTCACTTGTTCAGAGAACAGAACTTGAACCACTACCCTCAATGGAAGCCTTTCATTTTGTGCAGCATGCATGCAAGCATCAATGGAGAGTTTCTGACAATCCATTACACGGCATAGCCGCTTTCTTTCATGCTCAGTTAGAGTTGGATGTGCCTGTTAATTTTGTTCAAGGGTATAAGAATTGCATGAGTAGACATCTAAAGGCACATTTGAATCTAAACTACTTAACATTTTTACTTGCACTGCTAATTTTCCAGATGCATTTTTCAAAACCAATGTATATAGATACTGCTCACCAATTGTCACTGATGGAAATAGTAAAATACTAAGCATATTTAGTATGATACGAAAGAATTGGAAAACTTGCACTATTTTCCTCTAGGAGAAGGAATTGATTACCTTAAGATATGAATCAATTGCTCTGTAGAGTCCATCGTCAGAGGTCCTAGCTGACTCGGGCAAAGCTTCTGCAAGAACCTGAAACTTTGTGAGGGAAAGGTTTCTATCTCTGGAAACCTCAGTAAGATAACTATCAACAAGTCTTGCCACTCTTGTCTTGGCATTGATGTTACTGGTGGCATGCTTATCAGGAAAGGGTGGTCTGCTTGGGCTTGAACTTTCAGTCTGCTCTTGAACAAGAAAATGCTCTAGCAGCCTCTGAACAAGATCTACATCATAAACTGTGTCATTTTTGTTATAACATGGGATTAGAAGATCAGCCAGTGTAGCTTGCTCAAATTGCATTCCCACCCTTTTCTCCAATTCAGTGATTAATGCAAGTGCAACCTTTAACATGTTTGCCATTCTCAGTAGTCTAAGCAGGAAGTTGCATGAGACACTGTCCTTCTGTGGGGGAATTATGCTGATGAGGCTTTCAATGATCATCCTTTGATCTTTAGCTTGAAGGGTTGAAGTGTCATCTCTAGGTCTAGTAGACACAACCATTTGAAGTCCACTTTTCCAGCCACAACCGCCACCACTACTAGAACTACTGTTACTGTTACTACTGTTGCTTCCTTCATCTGGAGGGATTGTTGTGTCATTCACCAAACCAGGTAGCCACTTAGTTGCATAGTGCATTATTCCAGCACCAATCAACTCATACCTCATGCCTTTTACCTTAATAGCAGTAATGACTCTTACAAAGTGATCGATCCTAAGGATTGAAACATCCTCAAACCACCAATCAGGGGGAACCTGCTGATTCCTACTAGGACTTGAGTCCTTCATGTCATTCCATTTTGGGCTGGAAACTTGTGATGCCCTTCTTCCAGTGTATGACCACCTTATCCCCTTTGGATTGGCACAGGCTTTCCATGCTATGGACTCACTGCATCTTCTCACAATTTGTAGATTCTCTGCCCATGGCGACAGCTTCTCACAGCTTTTCAACACTACTATAGAATCTCTCCATGAAGACAAAACCACATAGCTAAGGAAAGCTTCTGTCTTGAATATAAGATTGCCTTCTTCTAAGTCCTCTGTCATTTCAAGGTACTCTGCACTGCATCTCAGACCAGAGATATTGCCTGCTGTTAAATCAATCGCAATTCCATAGCAAAACTTGGCCGCAAGTTCAAAAGATTCAGGCCCTCCAGGAAGATCGTCCATAACTATCTTATTCAAATCAGGGTCGCGAGAATCGTATATGATTCTGTTCAGCTTTCCACTTCGAGACAGCAAAGGATACTTTCACGGCAAAAGCACCAGAAACAGTTTGTGAAATTCACAACAGCACAAGTCAGAAACATCTCACCTCTTCATAAAAAAAATAAATAAAAGGCCATACTTTTTATAGGAAAAATGGAAAACTTTCAGGTAGGAAATTATTATCTATTTGTTTATTTGTTCTATAACAAGATAGTAGCTACCTTGTGCAAATGGAAGTTTGCTTCTCCAATTTGAACCAGAAGATCACTTGGAATATCAGCTGAAACATACCTGCATGTGAACACGAAACGGATATACAACACTCTCAACAGTTCTTGATTTTCAGCCATGAGATGGAAACAAAATAAACAAGAGTGCATCGAACATACCAAGAGTTGCCTCTTTGCTGAAATCCCTCAGTCTTGACACTGTGCTTGGTTGAAGTGAGAAGTCCAGTCCCATATTCCCTCCCAGCAGCAGACTCACTCTCTGATTCCCACATGCTGAAAACCAGACTCACAAGGGAAGATTGTTTTTTCCAGAAAAGTGGGTTTGAAGTGAGAATGAGAATGAGAAGAAGAAGAAGAAGAAGAGGAAGAAGGGGAGAAATGAAGAGAGGGTAAACTAAAGAGCAAAGTGAATGAGGAGAGAAAGAAAGTTGATGAAAAGGGAGGAGGAACCCACATGGGGTGCTTGGACTTATCTCAAACTTGTCGCTTTCTTCAGAGAACATGTCAAGGAAATCTCACAGGCTGTGCCGTAATGGGCACTCAGGAGCTGTGTTGTGAGGTGTGAATCATTCATCATCATCGTCATCATCTTCTTCTTCTGGGTTTCTGTTTCTGTGTTTGTTTCTTTCATATATGAATTATGAAATAAGATTGATAAAATTGATAGCTAGAAAGATACCCTTCATCATTCATGTGTGCAAGACATGCAGTTCCAAATTCTTTATGCCCACCTGACCATACATGTCTCTTCCTTTTCAGCCCATTTTTATTTATATTTTCTTATTCTTTTATCTGTTACTGTGTTTACTGCAATCCCAAAAACATTCCTTTTGACTACGAGAAAGGATCAAAGGCGCGTTTCCAATTTCCATACCTGAACTTTACTTCCGATGCATGGAAGGGGCTAATTACAACACTGTCCTTTCATTCATTCTCATTCCACCTTCAACCAACTACTTTCCATTTATAGCTATTAAATGAAAGAGACTGATCACATTCTCACACACTCTTTTCACTGCACTTAACCACTCCCCATTTATACCTGTTCAATCAGAAACACTAATCGATATTCACCCAATCTTTTCACTGTACTTCAAATATTGGAGAGATGGAAAACTAAAAGAAATTTTTAAAATAACATTACTTACCGAGAAATGTAAGACCTATATATAAATATATATATATATATATATATATATATATATATATATATGCATAAGGAAGAATAAAGAAGAGTGGAAACAGTATTAACACAAAAGAGGTGGACTTTTTTCTTAAAAAAAAAATTATTTTATAATTTCTACTAAATTTTTAGAAAAAGAAATTGAACTCATTTTTTTAGGACGTTTATCTCTCTAGAAAGCTTTTTTTTTTTCTCTCTGACTTCTCTCTAACTTTCACACTCACTGAGTCATTGCATGTTTGATTAGAAGGTGCTTAAGTGACCGCGACGCAGAGAGCTTCACAACCATCCGATTAGATCCTCGTTATTTAGTCGGTAAGTAGTTTTCTCCTCTTCTCCATTGTTTGAAACCTAGGATAAGTTGCATGTGTCTAGTATACCCTTCTTTCCATTTTCCTTTGTTCATTCTAGCTCTAAGAGCAGTTTCTATCATCACTTTGGTGATTTGTAGAGTGTGGTTGTGCCCTTGCTGTGAGAGGTACTATGAGGAAGCGTTACAGTGAGCTGTACTATGGAGTTTCCAGGTAAGGGGAGTTAGGTTATTACTTGTTTTGTAGCTTAATATCTATATGTATATATAATGAATTCTGTAATGTGTTACTGTTTGTACTAGAAACCGGTTGATGCATGTTGAGTTTTAGTGCATTTTACATGATGAATTGTGTGCTAAAGATTTGCTGGTTGTGAATTTTGATTTCGGTATGATGTTGTGTTGAGAAATGAAATTGTGATGAGGTAAAACAGATTATACTAGTTAATAGGCAGTAATTTAAATAAATTTCAGTGCTTTGAGTGAGCTTACAGAGGAAGTGAAAAGGTGATTTGGAGAAAGTAAGGTATAGGGTGTAATTAAACTGTTGGGGTAATGTTAGTCAGTCTATTGTAACTTGTTAGGATAATAAAATTAGTTAAAATGAGGTTCTAAATGATAGGAGTGGAATTGAGTCCTTAGGTTGATGAGTCAACTGTTTTAGATTGAGATTTGGTCTAGGATCACTTTAGATTGTACTAGAAAGGATTAAACTCAGTTAGATAAGTTTAGCTAAAATCGAATCCCAGATTTAGGGTGTTAGAATTTGGAGAAAATACCTAAAATTGGTAGGAGAGAGTGGGAGTGCATAATTGTGCAGAATTTGTGTTCTACAGATTATGCATACTCGTTATGCAGATTGTTTCGCATAACGAGTCCTCCCCAAGGGTGCTCTCTGTTTTTCGCCACTCGGTATGTGAAAGTGGTGCGTTGTGCGAGTGGCTGAACAGTGGTGTCCCCTTTTTGATAATTCGCAAAGTGAGAGGGAGAGGGTGCGCTATGCAAAAGCGCCTGGTCTTGCTATGCGACCAGGCCAAGTGAGTTTCACCCTTTTCTTCTTCTGTTTGGATTGTTTGATGTTGTTTAATCGACAGAGTGTCATGTATGTTATATATTTGAATTGTGTGGCTTGAAAGAATATGAATGAGAATTAGAATGATGTATTTGTGTATGAATTGGAAATCTTAGGGTGAGATGATTGGATGTGGTTGTAGAGGACCGTGTTGTTGTCTTTTATAAATGTACGAAGCTTTGAAATGGTAAGTCTATCCCTACACTCTAAGCACTGTTTATGCTCAAATAGAGAAGAATAGTATGAGTGGTGAGAGTAGAGGGAGGTCCTTGTCTATAGTCTTAGAGTTTAACTATAGACTGGTGTGCGGATTTACTACATAGTGTTGGGGAGGGCCAGCTGAACTATGCAAGTGCAAAAACTACCAATAGTTCGACAATTATACAAATCTGGATGAGTCGTGTTGAGTACTTGATACATGGTTAGAATTGTATGCCTTTCATTCTTTACTTTTTATATAACTAAACATGATGATGTTGATTGATTGTGTTATATGTATATTGTTTGTTTATCTAGCTCACCCTTGCTTCTGTGTTGTGTGTTGCTTGTGTATGTTTTTCTTTGCGATGATCATCCACTTGGATGTAAGTAGATGTTGAGAAGGTTCCCCTGGAGCAGGTCCTGGAAGAAGATGACGTCGCTGTGTAGTTTCTCTAGGAATTCTTGATTTTGTTGTTGTATTTTGAAATACTCTAAATTGTTTAAGCTTAAATTCTATCATCTTTTATGAATGATTGTAATCTCATACTTCATGGCAAGTCTACTTTAATTGTTCTCTTTATTTAAATGATAATATCTATATTATATAATCTTATTTCTATATGATTGGGATGTCACAAGAAATACATGCAAAAGAATTACCATTGTACTCGTTCTTTTCTTACAACAGAAAAGGGACAAAAGGAAACCGATTTCTGTAAAGGATAGTGGTTTTACCGATTGTAATACAGAGAAAAGTATTTGATAATGTATATAACGAGATATTACTCTTTTTTACGTTGTTATACCTGTTTGTTTAAAAGTATTTTATTATAAGAAAATGTTAGCGTATATAAATTCTTTTATTAATTTGAATATTTGAGTATTTTTTTTATCATCATCTAGTAAAAACATGTGTAATTTTTACAAATGAGACAATTTTCTTATAATAATTGTCTCTATTAGACCAAACCATATAGATCATGGCATACCTCGGGAATTAGGCAATTGTCTTGGAAGTCAGAGACCTCGAATGTGTGAGCTCTACTACCTAAGAAATTGGTTAGAACAATGTCTATAAATAAGAGAGATTCACATCATGGATAAATCATTCTGAATAGGAGAAATAGTACTTCCATACATACAAATTTTTACATTTATTTAATATTATTTTTTATTATTTTAATTTTTTTTTCAAATATAAAGATTCACCTTATTTTATTTCTATAATAAACAATAGTATATTAACATAGAATTTTTAACGACATTAACACAACATACTTAGCATTTTTTATTAGATTTAGAATATATTAATACGACAATAAATAAATAATAAATTAATAAAGATATAATATGTTCTGTTTAAATATTGTTAAAATTTTGTAAAATAAATCTATTAGGTGGAAACAACCTAGTATCTGCTGTTTTATATCCTTACTAAAAAGAAGAATTAAGTGTTTTTTTTTTTTAAAAATTATGTTATTTATAATTATTTTCGTGTATGAAAATATCTTTATGTAAAATGAAACGGAAGGAGGATAATTTAGTTTTAAATTTATAGAAAAAGAAAATATAGAGTGCAGAATCTGATTTGTTTCTTGGGTTGTCGTATGAAAGCAATTACGCTAAGAGGGTAAAGTTGATTGTGTACGAATTTGTGTCTCAATTCAACATAATTAGCACTTAGTTTGTCTCCTTCAGTTTGTATTTCCTCCACCTTTGCTATGTCCCACTCTCTCTAAAAAAACTGTTGGATATGTTGATACATAAGGGACAATATAAAAAGTTCAACTAATACTCTAAATACTTTTAATATTATTTTAAATAATTGAGTTTACATTTGTTATCATATATTTGTAATAAAGTTTGTTTTCTTTCACAAGTTTTATTATTAACTTACTTTATCAAACTTCAAAACTAAATTATCTCTATATTTTTTTATTTAGCTTAATTAATAATTTAATTATTATACTTAAGTTTATGATTAATGTTTATTGTAATGATTAAATAGTCAATGCATTTCTTTCCGTGAAATTAGCATTGATGACATTAGAAGATAATCATATATTAGCGAATTAGTTTTTTTTTAATTTTTTTTCTTGTATTACGTTTTAGGATTTTTTTTTTTTTTCCTCTCTTCTCCTTCTCTTCTTCCAAACCCTCCAATCATCCACCATTACACTCTCTTCATCCTAATCATATTACTAGGATATAAGTTAAGTTGCACTATAGTAATTTTAATGTTTTCTATTATCATGCTACTCATTCTCTTTTTTGTTTATCCTTGTTTTGCACTTAACAAAATCATCCCAAAATAATGAATTCTGAAAAATCTAACTATAGATTGCTATTTTGCAAACTCTCATAATGCATCTACCATTTCATTTTTTGTCTTCGCATCTTCTTCCTTTTTGTTACCTTTTTTCTTCAATTTTACCTTGTGTTTTATTATAAGAAAACAAACTATCAGATAAAATTGATACTAAAGCCTCATTTTTGTGTTCGAAAAGATTTAGATACTAAAAAGGTGAAAGCTAAAATAGGTGTTGTTAACTCCTTGAGAAGCATACTACGTCATGCAAGTAATAACCAATAAGATTATATATCGTTTTTCAAAGAAACTTGTATATGCTATCAAATAATTGAGCAACTAATAACTAATCTAGATTAAAAATGATTTCCATAATTTTGAAGTTATGCGCAAGATGTAAATTTATGCAAAAAAGAGTAAACACTTTGGAAGTTCACATGCTTAGAAGATGGAAAATACTAGAAATGATATGGAATGTTATCGTTAGGGTTAGATTTCACTGACTTCACTTTCATGCATTTTAAAACTCAACTCCTCTTCAATATAATGCCAATTTCAACCCACAAATCTACTTAAATCCTAATCTCTTAGTAGAAGGAGCCTAGGTTTCCTTATCAAGAGTTAATATCTTGAACCGCTAATAAACAAACCCGCTTTATAAATTAGAGTTTAAAACAATTAATGAGTCAAGTTTCATTCCTAGATACAAGCTTCATGTATCATGTTTCAGTTCTAGGTTTCGAAAGATATTTCCTAACACCTCATGAACCAAATATCAAGCTATGGATGGTCAAACCAAAGCAAGCATTAATATATATATATATATATATATATATATATATATATATATATATATATATATATATATATATATATATATATATATATATTTCAAAACATTACAAAATACACAAGAATTTAATGGTTATATCTACCAAAAGAAATAGGTTTAACACTCTAAACTAAGCTTACAAAATGAGAAATGGAAGAAGATAATACAAGGAAGAAAGAAGAAATTCTTATAAGCCCTAGCAAACTTTCAAGCTATCCAAACGTCAGTTTTCACACTCTAGACTACCAAAGATCACTTTCTCTCAAGCAAACAAGAAGAAATAAAGGTAACTTGCCACATTAGTATAAGTCCTACCCTATACATGTATAATGTCACTTGGCATTTATCAGCCCTGGAACAAGATAGTGACTCTCTATCAAACTAGTGTTTAACACCCTCTAGTTGGCACGAATTCCCCCTGGAGCAATGGTGCCCAGTGCCCTCTGATGGTGCTCAATGTTACTGAAACTGAAGCTTTCTAACATTATGGCATTGGGCGCAACTTCTATGGCGCCCAATGTTGATGTACTTCTCTTAATTCAAATTCTTGATTGTTTTTTCATGCTTCTTTGGATTGCAAACTTGTTTGGCTTGAGACAAAAGCTTTCTCTTACAAAATTTACACAAAAGAATGAGAATTGCTAGTATAATTAGATTAATGTAATCTAAAATATAATTATTTACAAATATTTGATAAAATTGAAAACTAAGAAGGTTAGCTAGAGAAAAGTTGATTTTGTTAATGAAAGATAACTACAATAATTATAAAATTAACATTATCAATTGTGTTGGCTACTGTTGGCAAACACTAATAGTGTGGGTTAAGACGACATTAAAAGAATGAGATAAGAGGACTCTAATAATGTCGACTAAGTCAGCACTAATGATAATAACTTCAAAAAAAAAAATAATGCGTAAAATGATTGAAGAATGTAGATGAAAAAAACATGAACAAAAAATGGGAGCAAAAGAAATGTAAATAAATTTATAATGGATGAAAAAAATGAATGGAGATAAAAAAGACGAATATGAACGAGAGAGATGAATGTGAATGTAAAAAATGAGTATAAATGATAGAAATAAGAAGAAGAATGTAAATGAAGGAGATAAGAAAAGAATTAAATGAAAGATATATGTGAATGAAAAAAATTATAATCAATTTCATAATTATAAAATTTAAATCTCAGTAAAAATAAAAAGAATAATAATATATAAAATAAAATATTTATAAATTTAATATTTTAAAATTTTAGATTAAAAGAGGTATCAAAATTATATCTTCTCCAGAGATATATCTCCCAAAAATTCATAGTGCTTATAATTAAACAATTTAAATAAACTAACTGCGTTATTTTCCAACAGCTATAATAAGTTAATTTGAACTTGGAAGACATCGAGCTTGTTTAAAAAATTTCTTTCTGAAATCAGTACAAACCAAAAGAAAAAAATGAACCAAAATAGGTTGATGTGATTGATTAGACAAGTCAAACTAATAAACACGTTATTTGAAGGATATTCAGACTATGCAATCACTTATTATATTTGAATTTACTATGCATTCACGGGAAAACATATAACAATCTTTTTATTAATAAATAAATTTAAGTGGATGTTCATTTTCAATTATTTTATATTTAGTGTATGTTGCATAAATTTAGTTTAGTAATATAAAATTTTAAAAATATATTATTAATATTTTTTAAGGAAGGATCCACGTCATTAATATATTAATTATTTAGAGTATATCATATAACACTAACGGATAAAGTTGTTAGTCCTTCAAAATGATTTATATACATAAGTTTAAGAGGTCTTTTAGAAGAAACTTACTTCTACTAGAAAAGATGTTTCGATTTGTTTGTCTTTTATGCATTTTTCAAATTTTATAATCAGATTTTTGTATCAAACCCATTAATAATATTTGAAAGTTACATATAGATTTTTCGGTATGATTTTTTATATAAATCTGTTTTATATAAGTTTTTTCTTGTCTTTTTATTGAAGATAACATTGTTATCATCATCTTTTACCACACATTACTCTTTGTTAATAGAAAAATTATATTCATTGTCTTATAATTCATTTATGGAATTTTTTTTGTTTTCCTCAAAGCCTATATTTAATTTTATCATACGATTTTATTAAAAGATTGAGTTTGTTTTGATATGACTTTTTCTTAGAGCCTACTTAAGATTAGATTCTCCAACATTAGGTAATAATATTTAAAAGATATATTCGTCACAGTTGTTTCATTTTTTGAACAGGAGAAGTATTTTCTTTCCATTTCTTCTTATCAAAATTTGAACTGAGTTTCATAACTTTATATTACAAGCTTTTATACTGTATTTAGTTTTTCATAGTCGTGTGGCAAATCAATACTTATAAGTGAAAGATTTTTCTTAACTGAGATGTTATAAGTTTGAGAGAGGAGAGAATTTGATAGAAGTTTATGATATGCTCAATAAAAGCATAAAGGTATGAAAAATCTATCTTTTTCATTTTTTATGAAATTTTTTTAATTGTATAAATTTTATTTTTTATGAATTTTTTTTATCATATATAAGTGAGTACTGATAACCGCTTCACCGCTTGCCTTTTTCCTTATATATTTCTCCTTCTTTTTTGTACTGAATACTACTAGAAGATCAATATATTTTTCTCTTCTTCCTCTGGCTTTTCTTTCCATTTTTTCTTTCTTTTCATACCTTTCTTTGCTTTATCTTGTTCCAATTCTGTGAAGTACACATCTGAGTTTATAAGGCAGTTTTATAAGGCAGTTTTATAAAATAAATTAGATTTAAAATTCATCTCTTAATATAATATTAAAATTATAAATTAGAGTAACATGATACAAAAGTATTAAAGATCTTATGTTAATTAAAGATAATATGAATTTATAATATATAATTGAATATAAACTTCATTTTATCAGTTCATATAAATGAATTAAACTTAAAATTTAATTTTTTTTATTGTTTGAAGAATAGATCTTAGGTAATTAGATTTTTTGTATTTGTAGTAAGCAAACATTGTATTAGTTATCTTTAAATTTAAATTTCTTATTGGTTGTGAGATTGGACTTTTCAACCTCTGAATCTGTCTTCTTTTACAACAAAGATAATAAAATTTAGGTTTAATATTTTTCGAGATCCCTATTTATTCAGAATCGTTTCACATAGGTTATTCTATTATTCGTGTTCTTAATTAGGTTTCTTTTTCTGTAAAATTGAATCAATTGGATCCTTACCGTCAATTTTGTTATAACGGCATTAAGATTGCAAGTAGGATGCTGAATTTGCAAATTTGAAACATGTGGCAAAGTTATATGGAATTTAATTATTTAAAATTTAAAAAAAAAAAATATCTTCAGCCATAGAGTTGTCCTAGCTGCATTTCACTGGTGTTATCGTCTATCGTAGGCATGGGAACATCCGTAAAGGCCACTGATGCCGAAAAAGAGATGTCACCAACAAATGCATAGTCAGGAGGTGCTACTGTAAGACCCATGAAAAATATTTATTTTAATAAATAGTAGTAAATTTTATTAGTATTATTATTAGTAATAATAATTTTAATGGATAGAAAATATAATTAATTAGAAAATTATGGTTAGAAAAAATAAAATTTATGATGAAGAATTATAATAATGTTAGTAGGAGGGGTTCAAAATTTTGAGAACCTATTTTAAGAGTTTTGTAAACAAAATGAATAGTAAAAAAAATGAATGGTGTCAAAAGGATAAGCATTCCACGTTGGTGCCAAGATTGATCAAATATGTTTTGGTGTAAGTGGGATTAAAATATTATTTTTAAATAAAATAATATTAAAAAAACCTCAAATAGTGCCAAATTTTGGCCTATAAATAAATAGTAGGGGGAGGCTGAATTTTCACCAAGAAGTAGAGAAATTTAGTGAGAAAGGAAAATTAGGAAGAATTTAAAGTAGGAAGAAATTTAGAGTGGAAATTCTGGAAGTTTTTCGGAAACAACCTCCGACCAAGAAAATAATTCTGGAAAAGAGGTAAGAGGAGTTAACTTTTCTAAGCTTTTATACTATGATCTACTATTGTTGTATAGCTATTCATGTCTTGAAATTATGTGTGAATACTGTTAATGGAAAACATATGTGCTTGCTGTATATCTATCCATATTGAATTTGTGTTAATATTATATGTTGTTGTTTTGAATCTGTGAATAAGAAATTTGTTAAGAACGAGTTGAGGAACACTTTGGCTAGGAAAGACCTGGTACTTAAGTTGTCCATTGTGACACACCTCTCTTTCTTGGAAGTCTACTCGACGAGTTTTCAACTTAATTCTTATCGAACAAATTATGTACTGCTAAGTTATTTTGTAATATATTCAATTTAGTATTAAATCTGTGATGGATGTATTTTATTATGTTGGAAATGAATTTATATATCTGAACATGCTGTGAGTTTTGTGGAGGACCTTTGTAGTGGCATGGTATGAGTTGATGATTATGAACATGATATGAGTCTCGTGGAGAGATTTTATAGTGGCATGACATTAGTCTACACATCGATGTTGAGGGTCCCGTTGGGAAGGTCATTTTGATACTCTAATAATTATTCAGTCTCAAGTAGAGAAGGATGAGTTACGTGGTGAGAAAGGAAAGAGGTCTTAGTCTATGTGCCAGTTTTGAACATGTGGTGTTAATGGACTAACCTTGTGGTGACATGTTGGATTGTATTTGGCCATATTTTTGTTGTGGAAGTCACCGCAATTGCACGACCACCTGAGACTTCCATCAATGTTCAATCCGGCTAATAGAGTCTAGTATAATCATTGGTGTCTGATATGAATTTTTATTGAAAATGAAGTATCTGTAATAATTATGTTATACCTTATTTCAATATTCTCTCTCATGGTAGCTTACCCTTACTTTTCTTTTGTGTCTGTGCCGAAAAATTATATTTTTGTGTTGACTGTATAATGTATATGTTATACGGGAGCAGAGAAGGGAATGTCGTCTAATCCAATTCAAGTGAAGATAGAGGCAGAAGAATAGTAGAGAAGAGTTTGAGTTATCTTTATGAGTGGGAAGTTGGAATATGAGTTTAAAATGTGTAATTAGCGTGAAATCTTGTATACTTCCTTATGGAATATTGTGTAAATGTTACAGTTCTCAAATTATTTATAAAAATAGAGTGTGAGAATTTGGGATGTTATCGCTGCAACATTCACGCAACAAGCCAGGGCAAATATCTCTTGTGGTAGTGACGATCAAAATGAATTAGAAAATTAATATAAAAAAGGGGAAAAAACTTTGGGTATCCCCACACCGTCGTGGGACTTCGTTGGCATCAGAAATTTAAATAAGAAAAGAATCAAACAACAACGAACTGGGTTTGATAGCATCATGATGAAAGATGTGTCAGTGTTTAGTTTTTGCACATGTAAGTTGGGTGGTGGAAAGACGCAAAACTGAAAAAGTAATCAAAGAAACCCTTTTGTATCCCTCATCATCGTCTTCTTCATCTTCATCAGATAAAAAAAACACAAGTAGTGCTCATTGAAAGGTGTGGTAGTTGAATGAAATGTCGCAGGTGAATGAGCACCACGCGCCCTCAATGCTAGGGAAATTGAAGCCAGAAAAATCCCCATACATCCACCACTGCCTCCGCATCCACTCCTCACTCTCCAAGCTCACTCTCTGGTCCTCCTTCTTTCTCGCATTCATCCTTTTCCTCTTTATTGTCTCCCCGCTGTCTCCCTCCACCTCCCCTCATCGTGCCCTTGGCAACTCCTAGGGCGGCTCCCACTGGGAGAAGTGCTTCATTAAATCTGCGCGCCGCTCCACCTCCTTCAACCTCACTATGCTCGTCACTAATGGTGGAACTGCGGTATTTCACCTACATTGACGATACTGTGAAGGGGTGTTTGGGGACTTTAGATACGGTCAAGAAGAGTACTGGGAGTGGCAGGAAGAATAAAAGGCTTGTGCAATTGAGGATTTTTAATTTGGGGAATACTTCCCATGTGCCTGTGAGTGAGCTTATTGCGATTTTAGAGAAGCTTCTCAAGGTGAAAGCAAAGAAGAAGGTGCTTCCCATCCCAAATTTCTTTCATTTAAAAATTACAAAACCCACCTGAGTGTGCCACATGCTTAAGCAATGCATAGTTTCGTGATGAACCTCTTAACACTGCTTACTGAAGTTGACGACAAAGGTCCAATTAGTTCAATTTTACAGAAATAGAAATCTAATTAAAAAAACGAATAATAGAATGACCTATTCGAAATGATTCTGCATAAACAAAACCTCGATATGATTAAACCTAAAATTTAAATGTAAAACCTCATGCAAACATTTAAACAGAAAACCAATGTTGAAGTTTTTAATAAAAGGGTTAAATATGTTTTTAGTCCCTCTTTTAAATTAAGCTACATTTTGATCCTTCTACTTAAAGAAATCATAATTTTTTGTCCTCCAAAACTAACGACGATAAAAATCAGCTAAGGTGGCTAATGGTAACTGTCATGTTATTTTTTTCTGACACGCAGTCAATTTTTTCCAACTTTTCTCTCTCCCTCACTGGCGCGTCTCTTGCATCTATTGGTGCGTCTCCTACATCTTCATCCCCGCTCACTGCCCTCGTCAACTCTTTTTCCACCTCGCTATCTTCGTCCCGTCCACCGCGCGTCTCCTTCCTGGCATAACTTCTATGTTTGGGAATAAAAGTAACCAACTTTCCATCCATTCACAAGTAGAAAAAGAAACCCAATGAAAAATTAACCAAAATTGAAGGGACAAATTGTGGAATTGGATCACAAGTCTGATTGAAAGAAATCTCATAAATTCAATTTCAGAGAAACAAACAAAATAAAAATAAAAAACAGACCTTTGGGGAAGAAAAACCTAATTTGCAAATTGGGGGCAAAAGCAACCGCTCCTTCAATTGAATCTGTGAATTGAGACAGTGAGTTTTCAAATGATTCTAGTGTAATTAACATGTTAATTGGGGACTTCCTTCACCTAGATGCTATGAGGGTCTTGGTCAATGGTAGCATGTTGCATAAAAAGATTTTAGAGTTGAACACAAGTGGTTTAATGGGCCAGATGATGTTTAACTAAGATGGAAATTTAATGCATCCATCATATGAAATCATTAATGTGATAGGCAGTGGAATTAGGAAGCGATTATGATGGATAATGTTTGTCACTACGCTGGACTTTGAATGAAAATGCAAATTACGCACGCATCGTTACCGATTCCGAGATTGAGCAAAGCATAAAGCGAAGCTATTTGCGAATGAGTGTTTTTCGAATTGAGCATTCCGACGAGAGGAGGAATTGCTCTGAGCATTGCAAGATTCGCTCTCGCTTCGGCATCTTCCTTCGCTAGTGACCTCACTCTCTCCGCCGCGATTCTTCGCATCGAGAGGTCTTCTCGCGCAACTCCTTCGCTACTTACTTCAGCTCTACCAATGCCTCCTCTTTCCTCTTTGCCTCCGCATCCGTTTTCGTCTCCATCGTGTTCAGCAGATCCGAAAGCTTCTCCGACCTCTTCTCTGACCTCTCCTCTTTCTCTGTGTGGCTAGCCACCAAGCTAAAGTCACCAATGTTTCCTTCGCTGCCGCCACGCTGGTGATAACGGTAGCAGAAGGTGTCGCCGCAGCTGACGACATCGAAGATCAAGCGACAGAGCACACAAAAGTTTGGAAGAACACATAGAAAAGAATGTGCAGAAGATGCAAGGAAGGAGACGCGCCAGTAAAGGAGGGAGAAAAGCCGAAAAAGGTTGACTGTGTGTTAGAAAAAAAAATGACGTGACACGCTAGGCTTCTTTAAATAGAAAATTGTTGCAATCCAACATATCTTTAACCCTTAATAAAAAAATATATTATAAGTGTCATAAAGAAGAATAGAAAATTGTTGCGATTGTGGGAGATGAAATTATTGCAATGTTTGAATGAGACAGTGAGGTTTTGATTAAAAAACAAGTGTAAAGAATAAGACGTTTAACATAACATCATATATATGCTTCCTAACTACCATGAGGATAAGAATGGCGTTGGGGCCAACTGCCATTATCCTTCAATCTCTTCCTAATACAGTTTATTCTTATATTATAAATTACAAGGCCAAAATATGTCTCTAAAAATAAATATTTTGCATTGTTTCTGTCTTGAAAATTTAATTTTTCTTTTATATTTTATTATATATAACTTATTAACGAGAATTTTTGAAAACCCACATGCATCTGCCCATTTTGTATATACACATCATTTCTAATTTTAATTTTTCTCTCTTCATTTCTTCATACAATATCATGCCGATAATAATGCATTTCCCTTCATATATAATGTACTGTGTTAAGTTATCTATTTCAATGCTTTGAACTCACTTTTCTTTGAAAGTTCTTGTTGCATTTAGTCTTTGCAATAATAAGATCATTCTATCTACAATTATGTAACTCTTTCAAATTTTTTACTTTTTTTGGTATAATTAATGTTACATAAATTTTAATTTTATCAGGTTTCAAGTTACTGATCAATCATATGGATGACACAATAATTAATTGCACGTTCATCTGCGGGCTTGGCAACAAAAACGACATAAACAATGCCAGAGGATATTGAAATTGCATTATTGGTATGGAATTGATTTTGTTACAATTCTAAAATATGATTGTTGATTTTTTACAAGTGGAGAATCACCAAAGGATCATAAAATTATGCCTAACTTATTAAGGAAAAGGTAAATTATAATAGAATGCAAGTGCATGCTGCATTCAAACCATTGACTGAAATTGAAGAATGGTTGACTTAATTACAGACCCATTTGAATAATAGATTGATATTTGTCTCATTGCAATAATCATTCTGTGGGATCCACATCCACCTATTGTTTGCTGAATCCTCAAAGATCACAGTAATAGACATGTTGAGCCAAAACCATTCAAATTTCCTTCTTCTCATCTTTTTCTTTTAAGATTTTCACACTACATAAATGTAATGATCACTGCTTTCCATTACTTTGTCATACCAAATATTCATAGCAGTGTTATCAAACTCGCGAGTTTACGTAAACTTGTAAGAATCGAGTAAACTTGATTTATACACTCAACTCATAAACTCGTAAGAGTTTACTTCAAATAAAAAATGCTATATAAATAATATCTTAATTCAAATAAGTCTACAAAATTATATAACTTTAAATAAATAAAATTTATAGATATATAGTTTATAAAAATAAATATTGTAAAACATAAATACTTGGATTATTGTCATTAATTTTGATGCATTTCATTAAATATATAATAAAAAAAGACCAAACGATCTTGTTTTTCTTAATTTTTCCCCTTTTCAAACTCGTAGAATCGCTCCAAACTCGCGATTCTACACGATCCTACCGATTTTACAATTAATTTTACAGAGTTTACGCAGAAAAGAGTTTACTTCCGAGTTAACTTGGAAACCATGTCTGAGAACGTAAACTCGTAAGAGTTTAAGAGTTAACTCGAGAGTTTGATAACCATGATTCAGAGATAAATGCTAACCAGTCATATAAATATAGTATGTAATATGACAAATTTTGCAGTGGAAAAATTATGGATCTCATTTTCATATGTGCTAAAAATGAAGTATGTATTGAAATCCAAACCTATTTCTTTGTTCCCAATTCAAATAAAACCAATACATCTATCTATCTTGGACAATATTTTGTTTTGTTTGGTTAAAGTACTTTATAGGGAACATGGAAAAAGAGACATAAAATTTGAGTCCCTACATCTATATCGCTAATGAATAGAATGATGATCTTAATAACCATTTAGCTCATCCTAAAGAAATTATTGGCATCACTTACCATAACCAGTAACCTTCCATCTTAGCACACTCCTTTTCAAAGATTCTTGCCACAATTGCTTCATTCTTGAAAGATCTTGTCCCTGTCTTAAAAACAAACTCATTCATGTTATATATTGATTCTTACATCACTTCCTTTTAACACATCATTAGATCATATACTTCCATTCTTCTCTACCTTCACATCCCACCCTCATTATTCCACTTCACTACACCCTCCTCAAATCACATAGGTCAATTTTCATCACCTCCACCACTTTTATAAGACAACAACATATTAACCATGAAAGGGATAAATTAGTTTAAAACTATTTTTATCCTTAAAAATCTTTTGGTGTATTAAACTATTTTTAATAAACTTTTTTCAACCTTTCAATGATTTAACATATTATTAAACAAGAATAGTGAGAGAAATTGTACAAAAATTTATACTAGTTTAACTCTTCAAGAGTTTATCTCCAATCTTCTTCTAATAACCTAAGTTGGAAAGAAATTCACTAAGAAAAAGTGTCAAAATTATAAAGATACAAGATTCATCTATGTACTCTAAATCTCTAACCACAATAAGAACAAATTCCTAAGAATGAGACTACACACACTCACATTAGGTACCTTGCCTACACAACAAAATAACTATAATTCCCAGAAAATTATAGAAAAATAAATCCTGATACATGTGACAAAGAACACAAAATTTAGACCCTTTCTAGATCTTTTCTCTCATTATTGAAGACTTGTAAATTTGAATTTCCTCAATTGATGTTTTGTTTCTCAAAAAATGCTTAAGACTTCACATCAAATGTTCATGTTTCACAAATAAAAGCTCTTAAAATGTTTTTAATACCTATAAAAGAAATTATATATATATATATATATATATATATATATATATATATATATATATATATATATATATATATATATATATATATATAT
>NC_028359.1:3128794-3139391 GCF_000741045.1 Vigna radiata var. radiata | reverse complement strand
GATTGTTTACACTGTTTGACACATTTTTACTTCAATGTTAACTGAGAAACGCGTTTGAAACAACAAATAAAGTTAAAAAAATTTGGTAAAAAAGACTAAAACCAAAGTTTTCTAAAATTGAAAAACTAAATTGTACCATAATTTGAAAATGAACTAAAACCAAAATTGTCTCAAAGTATAGTTTGAATCCTATATATATATATATATATATATATAACAAAGGTATATTATTATTAATTTTAATAAGTTATTTTTTTAATCGATTAAAACAGAAAACTAAGCTTTTTAATATGTATCAGACAATTATAATTGACAATTTTAATCGATTAGATTATTTCTTTAATCAATTAAAATATACATACAGTTTTAATACTCAGTTCATATAATTATCATTCATTCACCGTAGATTTTGATAACACATACATTTTAACACAGTTTCACAACTTGTTAATCATGCTAAAACGTAATTCAACATCATGAAAAACAATCATTCAATTTAGATTAAAACATGTGAAGAACAAATTAATCATTTTAACCATTTGAATTGCTTAGATTAGAGGATTCCCTTGTTAACAATCTCCTCTTCTTTTTTTATGATGGCTAACACATGTTCTTGCATTTGAGAACTAAACTTTCTCCCTCTTCAAGTATTAGCAAAAAAAAATTCCAAAACTTTTGGTATGCAGAATATAAACCACAATTAGTTAGACATATCATTAGATAAAAAAGGTTCCTACATAGAGTACAGTTATCCATAGATGTTCAGCAGTTAAACAAATTAAACAAGGTTAAAGATGTCAAGTAAAAATAGAGACAAACCAAACAAGAACAAATATTAACAAAAATTGAAATGCAACAAATTGATTAATCATAATCTTCCTCCACTTCTTCACCGGACTCACTTTCATCCATGTTTTGAGCCTTCGGCTGCTGTGGTAATGCAACAATTTCTTTGTCAATTGCGTCAAAGCGAGACATATAGGTTGAATGATTTGAGACCGAGGTTTTCAGATGTTTCAACGCACATTTTTCAAATTCATTCTTGGATCTCACGACTGGTGCAACATGGGACATGTCTACATTTACTGGGTCCACATCCTATCCCTCATCCATTTGAGGTTCATCCTTGAATGCTCAACCATCATCATTCTTCCGTTGTCCCATATGATGCGGAGCTATTTTAGCAATCTTGTTGGAGTTAGTGAATCCCATGCATACCTCGGTTCATAGCTATCTGAAACGTGTCAAACGTTAAGTTAGCCACCATTCATGTCAGCTAGAGGCTCATCATGGATAGCTGAAATTCAGAGATTTTCTTGATGTTAGTTCGTGCCGAAAATTCCAATCAAAATATGTTGGATTGCAGAGGAAACAGACCAATTGCGTCAGCTGCTGGGACACAAAGAGGTTATTGGATACATCTTAATCTGCAGCTTTATGGCACCAATAGTAAAATCTTTCAACCAAATAAGTTTAACCAACGCAAAGAGGAATAAAAAATAGCAAAAATATTACAATCCTCAAATTTCCCAACAACAGAAGCCTGTCAGTTAAACATAAGGTGATCCAATAAACAAAGGCATACTAAGATACCCCTACAAGATTTGAGTCCAAAACCAAATTTCATCTAGGAGATCCTAGAAGAATCCTAGTCCCAATTCAAAAAAAACCAGAGGATATAATGTCTTATATAGCAAGAAGAATTAAATACTACATGTTGAAAAAGAATGAGAATAGAAACACTATCAAAGTTGTCTAACTAACCCTATCCATAATCAAGATTTCAATTTTATGAAAAATCTAGATATTTTTAAAGTTATGTTGCTGTATGGAAGAGCCAAAAGCTCCTTAATATGCATGACTTACCTTCTAATCCTCGAGGATCTCCATAAGGTAGTATGCATTTTGGCTGGATATATATGCTTCTAAAGTGACTTACGGTATATATTTGCAAGTCATTTCCCAAAAGGGAAAAATTGGCCGAGACAGAAGTAACTTAGATTAGTACTTGTCAAAAACTAGATGCACACTGAAGTTAATATGTCAATAGATTTAATTTGCAGGTTCAAATATTGACAGCAGAAGAGTTTCACCTTATCAGGTATAGTTGCTCCCAAAAACCCTTTTCTACCCCTCATTTGCATAAGAATAGAATGAATGAACAAAAGATTGGGGATCCAATCTCTGAGAAAGATTGCACAGATCCAATCTCTGAGAAAGATTGCACAGATTGGAAAAAGCAACGAAGGCAGTAGCCTTTCTTGAGTTCTTTGAAGAAAAGACTTACGGTCTCTTTGATTCAACTGGCAGTCAACAAGAATGCCAAAAAAAAGGAGCCAAAATTGATTGGCCATCAACAAAACTAAAGTACTAGTTTCAGCTACTAGTCCGAGAGGGAATGGGTTCAAATCCGGGTTCAAATCCCACTCTAATCTCAAACAAACACTGTATTGGGTAATACTGAAAAAAAAAAAAGAAGGCTAGAACTTAACTAAGGTAATTGAAACCCATTAAAAACATATGTTAAAGAAGAGATTTTTAGGTGGCCGCTGACGGCTGACCGCCAACAGACAGCAAAGACAGCGGAAGCGGATCAGACAAGCTCTAATACCATGTGGAAAGTAATACTAATTTATTATTCAAATCATGAAAAATACATTCTGATACCCTTTATTTGTAGTAATTTAATTCTCCTAAAAAGGGAAATAGGGAAACTAGGAAATCTTGAAAAAATAAAATAAAATAAAAGATTATGTATCTATTTCCTCTAATTAGGAAGATTCTAAAAGATATTATCTCAAATTACAACACATACAGATCAACGCAGCCTTAAATATCTGCTGGAACAGAGGATTACAACTTATAGTTAGCAAAATTGGATAGCCAAACTGATGGGCTACGATTTTGACATAGTGTACAAGCCGGGAAGTGCAAATAAAGTAGCAGATGCCTTATCGAGAAAGGGAGAAGGGAATATGGAGGAGCTGGAATTGCGAACTATATCACGACCGTATTGGCATGACTTCCAAGACATTCTAAAGGAAGTGGAGGAGGATGAAACACTTAGAAAGATCATTGAAGATGTAAGGAGGGATCCGAATTCACATGCTGCTTATACAATGGAGAAGGACCGACTACATTATAAGGGGAGGTTGGTTTTGTCGACCAAATCCAGCTGGATTCCAAGATTGAATATCACGTGACTAACACTGGGGGACATTCGGGAGTATTCCGTGCCTATAGTAGAATCGCCCAATCATTATACTGGGTGGGAATGAAGAGGACTGTGACCGAGTTTGTGGTTGCATGTGTGATCTGTCAACAACATAAGTATATGGCTGCATCACCCCAAGGTTTATTATAACCTCTGCCAATTCCGCAGGCTATTTGGGAGGAAGTGAGCCTGGATTTTATCGTCAAGCTGCCCAAATCTCAAGGCTTTGACGCTATTTTGGTGATGATGGATAGACTGAGCTAGTATGGCCACTTCATCGCCTTGAGACACCCTTACTCAGCTCGTACAGTGGCAGAGACGTTCACTCAAGAGATAGTCAAACTCCACGGGATTCCTACATCAATTGTAAGTGATAGGGATCCTTTGTTTCTTAGTGTTTTTTGGAGGGAGCTCTTTAAACTGCAGGGTACCCAGCTCAAAATGAGCACAACTTACCATCCAGAGACCGATGGTCAAACAAAGGTGGTAAATAGGATTCTTGAAGGGTACTTGAGGTGTTTTTGTTCCAAGCAACCTAGGAGCTGGAAGACAGTTTTACCTTGGGCAGAATATTGGTATAATACCAGTTATCAGGCTGTAGCGAGATGTTCTACTTTTGAGATTGTGTATGGACGTCCCCCACCAGCTTTGAGTCGATTTATCCCTGGGGAAACAGCTGTTGAAATGGTGGCACAGGACTTGATTACTAGAGATGAAGCGTTGAAGCAATTACAACAACATTTGAAACAAGCGCAGGATGCTATGGTGAATCAGGCAAATAAAAAGAGGAGGGAAGCAGATATCAAGGTGGGAGATTGGGTTTATTTGCGAATCAGGCCCCACAGGCAGTCTTCTATGCCGACACGTTTACATCCAAAACTCGCAGCACGTTATTATGGCCCTTTCCAGGTGTTACAACAGGTGGGAAAGGTTGCTTTTCGCCTACAGTTGCCCGAGACAGCTAGGATTCATCCGATCTTTCACGTATCACAATTGAAGAAGGCGGTGGGAGAGAAAAGAGTAGAAAAGGAATTGACGGTGGAGCTGCAGGCCGAGGGGCCCATGTTTTGGCCTGTGAGGGTCTTGGAAAGGAGACAAAGACAGTTGGGGGAAGTTGCAGTACCGCAGGTTCTGATAGAGTGGCAAGAAGGGGGCGACCTGGGAAGATGTGGCTACCATTCAGGAACAATATCCTGAATTCAACCTTGGGGACAAGGTTGTTTTAGGCGAGGGAGGTATTGTTAGGCCATTACTTGTATATAGTAGAAGGAAAACTGGTACACAGACCAGTTCACAGCCTAACTGCCAAGGCAGTTAGATTGGGTAGTTAGGAGGTTTGTATATAAGGGCTGTGAGAGTAGTTTTGGGAGTTAGCGAAGTAAATACCATTGTTTTGTCAGGAACGTGTTGTCCTGATCGGTGGAGGTTAAGCTCTCTACATTGTATCTTTGATTGTTTTGTGAATAAAGAAGCTATTCAGCATTCGTGTGTTGTGTTTGAGTAAAGAGAAGTGAGTTTCTATTAGGTTCTTGATTAAAGAACCTAACAACTTTCCAATTCCCTCATCAAATTTGGAGATGAATCCTAACAGATATTCTTTAATAACTGGGGTCAGATAAGCATCTACGGTAGCTGTTAGACCACGAGGTACAGCACGAACCATGGGACTCAAAGCAGACGATATAGAAACATGTCTGAATCCCAGACTCAAAGCTAACTTCTGAACCTGTTGTTCATGTTGTGGATAAGTGTATGAATGCATTAGAACAACAGCCAAACAGCTAATTCCTTTCTCCAATAACCTTTTCAGTATAGGCTTTAGTGCTTCTTCACTAAGAGGCTTCACAATCCTGACAAGCTCACCTGAAATTCCTTTAACTAGCAATGAAGAAGCACCCTGATTTTCTTCTTCCTCAGACTGAACAAGCTGAACTCTTTCTTCAACCTCTACAACTTCTTCATAGAGATTTGAAGGCTTTGACATGGTCAAATCAAATATGCTGGGGCGAGCCTGGTTCCCAATCTGAAGCAAATCACGAAAGCCTTGAGTCACACACACAACAATCCTTTCTCCCTTACGCTACAAAAGTGCATTTGTTGCTACAGTTGTACCCATCCTTATCCATTCAATCTTGTCAGTGGGAATCTTGGAGTTGCGGGGAATTTTCTCACCAACGAATTCTTCAAGGATCATCCTTATCCCTTCCACCGGTGCATCATCACAGTTCAGAGGGTCAACTGACAGAAGCTTCAAAACTTGGCCATCAGACCGACCTGGGATTTCTGCACACACATCAGTAAACGTGCCTCCTCTGTCTATACAAAACCTCAACTTCCCTTCTGTAACACTCCCCATCCTATTGGACCACAATTATAAGCCCCTGCAAAGTCAAATGGATTGAAATCCAATCGCCACAGTATCTATTAAGTAACATAAATTACGTATAATATACCCACCAAAGAATAACATGAAACATCAGATATTCACTTTCGTTGAAACTGCATGAATCCACCAAACAATATCAGAAAAATCATTGGCTAATTTGGAAATTTTTTTTTCTGTAATGTTGTGCTAATAAATGGACTTATACAGGCCCAGTTTAGCATTTAGCCATCTAATTGACTTGTCCATTAATTTAGAAAATGAAGTCAGTTTGTGCAACCACCAGGTTTACTAATCCTATTACAGAAAATGAAATTTAAAAAGGATAAGCATAGACGCAAAATGAAACCTCTGTCACAGAGAATGCTACACACAGTGCACAATAACACAATTCATATAAACACACAGGACAATAACACAATCAGAAAATCAGTAGAACCGAAATCAATCAGAACAATCAGAAAACAAAATCAGGAAAATCAGGGCAAAATCAAGGGATTGCACAACAACCTGTTTGTACTCTCAGAAGCGCCGCTGCTGTGGGAACCGGCGCCGCTCTCCCTCCCGTCGCGTGGTGCGTGGCGTCGCACGCCTCCTCTCTCAATCTCGCGTGGTGATGGTCTATTTCTGTGCGGTGGTGGACAGTGCTCGCGGTTTCAGTGCGATGGTGGTGGCTTGCAAGCGTTCCGACGTGGGCGCCCTAAACCCTGTATAACTACTGTGTGTAGTGTACCCAAATTAGCACGTAGGATTGAGAAAAAAAAAAACAGCCAATCAAATAGACAAGTAAATGACTGGACTCGTCGGATTGAAATGGATGATAAACGGGAAATGTTAAATAAATAAAATTTACTAAAATAAATAATTGTGATTGAATTTGAAGTTAAAATTTTATAAATATTTGATTCACAGTTTATAGTTTAATATTTATAAATTTTCAAATATATTTTAAGTTTTAAATTTTATTTTTAATATGATATTATTATGTTAAAATTTAGGAAAAAGTTCTTTAACAACACTTTTTGACAACGCATACGTCACAGCTTGAAACTTAGTTCATTTTAAAATTTTTAAAACATAAATTCAAATAAACCAATAAAATAATGACACATGTATCGTTGTCAAAATAGTTGTCAAAAAGTGTTGTCAAAATATCATCATCCTAAAATTTAATAACAATTTGCCATTATACTTTACAGGTACACAGAAATCCTTCAAACCCTCGCCTTGTTCAGAGTCAGAAACTATCTTTATAAATTATTTTATGAAATATAGAGAAAGTGATACATATATTTTACGATTTTCAGTTGTTCATGTCGTTTTCGTGTTTGGGCTTGATAGGATAGAAATTGGTGGTGTTGGATCTCAGCCTCTTCGTGACGTGGAACTCATGGAATCTAGCTCGTTGGTGCGGTTGGTGGATGGAGTTACCAGTGTTGTTGAAGTTGGAACTTTCCCATGATGGTGGAGTTTGAAGCTATGCAATGAAGAATGTGAGACAAGACAACTCACGAGGACGAAGACTAATATGAACTTGATTAGGATAATAAGCTTTTCAAGGCTTAATCTCCATGTTTCATTACGTGTTTTGATAGTCATAGTAATACTCTGCATTTCAAATATAAAAAGAAAAAAAGTAGCATGTAGAATCAGATGTGTTCTCATATGATGATCATAGAAAACCAGATCCCTTTGGCTTGCTTATTATACTCTACAGAACATTGGCCTCAATCTCTAACTTTAGAGCCTATAGCTTGAGGTAACTCTATATGATTCAAATTCAGATTTTAACATTCTCTAGCACAGACTTCCCATTAAGCCGGTTGCTGCTCTGAAGTTGCAAATAGTCTCTATGTTTCATCCCAGTGTAAGCTGCAGGATTGTTTTGACTGTCTAGCAACTCTTTAGCCGGTTCCACCACAGTGTCCAAGGATGGTGCAATTACTATTGCTAAAGAAATTCTTGTAGCTTTGTTGCTCACTACTGCTCGATGCACAACACTCTTGTATTTTCCATTGCTCACAACCTAAAACAAAAAGGGTAAGAGTATATCATCTCAAAATTGCTGTTAGAAAAGAAACAAAATCATTAGAGGATGAGAGAGATAGATATCACAAGCATAAGTCAAGTAGAGAAAATAAGTCTCTGGAAGTAAAATATTGATTGATAAAAAGAATTACACGTTTCTCATATTTGCACATCTCATTGGGCTAACCATATGTACCAAACTTCTTAACCAAGTAACAAATCATGCAATCTGATATAACACAATTTTAACTAGCATTTGTTCTTGTGTACCTCTAGATGATCGGACACAAAGACTAGCAAGCAGTTTGAAGTGGAACTGACGTTGATCCACTTGCCATTGTGAAGCACTTGAAGGCCACTAACCCCGTTCTGCATGAGCAGGTTCAAAAGGCCATGATCAGAATGAGGGGGTATTCCCATTGCAAGCTCAGGTTGTGGACAAGGTGGATACAGATTTGCAGCTATCATTTGCAAACCAGAATCTAGGTTCATTCTATCCTCCATGTAATTGACTCCCAATCCCAAGCTTTCTGATATTCCTCTCAGTAGTTCCTTTCCCAGTTTCCAAGTTCTTCTGCTGTACTCTTCTAATGCTTCCCTTCACAGCAAAAAATTCCAAATTTTGCATACAAAATATCTTAGTTACTAATACACATTCTTCTGCATTTAACATAACCAACAGTAATCTAACTAACACAGATTTGAAGGACATGTTTATCATGCTTTATGATTTCTTTATAAATACTTAAATATGTATCTTAGACTTATCGTATCTCACATATGCAAAATCTATGTAACATCCTATGTTGTTAAGGGTTAGTTCTTAAAGTTAAGAACCTTTCAGGTTATGAGTAACTGTCATCAAAAGAGGCTCTTAAGAGTTGAGAGAACAGGTAGAAGAGAGTGAGGTAGAACCTGAACCCAGGTGGTTTCATAGGAGAGTGAAATTCTGGGTGCACCACGATTTTAAGGAAATCCCTCCAAAACAAGACTTTGTCCATTGAAACATTGGAGCTGGTGCCATACCTTATAGGGTCCATGACATCCTTACCTGCATACTCTTGCTTCTCCTCCTCTCTAAGATTGAAGAAAGCAAAAACTTGATCAACCATTTTCTCCATGATGGTCTTTGACACAAAGTAATTGGTGAGCATGAAGAACCCCCACTCCTCACAAGCCTTGCCTAAGTCTTGGATGGTTTTGGCCCGTTGATCAGGTGTGCCAGCAACCAAGAGAGAATAATCAATGACAGGAATTGGATCATCTTGTTCTGGGTCTGTCACTATCTCATGCTCTGAATTTGTGGTGTAGGTGTATGAAGGAGGTAGGGAATTGAGTTGTGGTGATTCAGTGAGTGCTTTCACGCTTGTGAAACTCTTTCTGTTATTGGATTGTACTTGGCCAACCTCAGAAGAAGTTGTTGTAGCCATTATACAAGTTAAATCAATGAAAATGAAGAGAAAGTTGGATAGTACAAAAAATATGAGTAGGCCTTGGCATTCAAGTTGAAGGAAATGGGGTTAAGTTCTTATCATTACTCGGTTCATAGCTATCTGATTGATACGTGTCAAACATTAGGTTAGACACCATTCATGTGTTCATTTGTCGTTTCGTCACTATCACATGTGTCACAAATTAGACTTTGGAAGAGGTTTGATGAAAAAAGGGTAACTGGGTTGCCTATTTTCTTCCTACAATAAGGTTGTTTGTTTTCTTCCTATCTATTTATTGGGTTAGGTTACCAATCAATTTAACATTTATAACAAGGACTTTATCAATTAAAATAAAGATTTAATTATTCATGATTCAAAAGAAAAAATAATTAAAATATTTAGAACAAAAGACTAATTAAATTCATGTTAAACATTCATAATCTTATAAGTTTTGACAAAGAAACAATTAGTTATATATAACATAATTTATTTGGATAATATTCAGATAGGTTTGAAGATTATGTTTCTATTCATTACCACATTGTATTGTTATTTTTTGTGTTCTTGAATTGATTTTCTCAATCTTAATTTTTGTCACTAAAGTATAATATAACACTCTAATAAATAAATATAAAATAATTCAAATATTACGGATCTAAATAATATTATATTTAAATATTCAATATTATACACAATATACTACTATGTTACAAAAATGTTATTAAATATGAATTTTGAAATAATTGTTTATTTCTTGATATCAAAATTAAAGTTATGTAAATATCACTTAATTGTTGAGCAGGTATGTGTGAAGCGTGGAAGATATTAAAATAAAAATTATTTTATTGATAAAATCTTGAGATATTTTAATTTGAATAATTGTTCTAATAGAAAAAATAATTCCAAGAGTTAATTCAGTTCATTAAATATTTGAATTAGGTTAGGTTATAGAAGGAATAATTTATTTTAAATACGGGTCAATCTTAACTTATTTAATCTATGGGTTAACAGAGTTAGAGTCCAATTGAAAGTAGTTTGATTTGTAACTTATTAACAACAATTTTTTATTATTATTATTTTTTTATTTTTCATAACCTTTTTATTATAATTGTTGATGTAGATTGATAATTTACTATTTTTAAAAATTAGAATATTATTTAATAATATTTAAATTATTTAAATTTGACCCAATAATTACGGAAATAGGCAAATCTAGGAAAAAGTACATATATGGGGAAGTCGTGCTACCCCCTAACGACTTCAAAAAGAGAAGTCGTGCCATCATTGCACGACTTCACACTGTTCATATGAACAGTGATGAAGTCGTGCTACCTAAAAACGACTTCATGCTGTTGTAATCGATTACGCTGGAGCTATAACCGATTACCAAAAGCTAAAGTCGTGCCACCCCTGCACGACTTCAGCTTTGTAGACCAAAACCAGTGTGGTAATCGATTACTTGGACCTTGTAATCGATTACCTGCACTCTGATTTGTGTAATTTGCTTGGTAATAGCTTACCAGTGTGTAATGGGCAAAA
>NC_028359.1:3125066-3128294 GCF_000741045.1 Vigna radiata var. radiata | reverse complement strand
CCTTATTACATTCTTAGCTTTAATAGATTCTTAAAAGAGTTGTAACAATCACGTTTACAGAAAATGATATTTTAACACTATTTTTTGACACTATTTTGAAAAATGTGGTTGGACGATTTNAAATTAAAAAAAGCTGAGACAGAAGCATAATTGGAAGAGGAAAACCAAAGTTTTTTCTCGTCCAACCATATTTTCTCATCCAACCATAATTGGAAGAGAAAAATCAAAATAGTATCGTAAAAAAAATGGTGTTAAAATATCATTTTCCTACTTTTACCATACTATTACAGTAACCATATATCTCTATTCAATCATGCTGCATCCAGCAATGATTTTTGTTTTATTCTGCAAAGGACTAAATTTACGTAGAGCTATTTATTAAAAGTTGAACAACTGGTTCAGATTGTAAGACTCAATCACATCACTGGTACCATTCCACATTAGCCGAGCGAAATGTTCATTAGCTTTATCCGATGGATGAAGAGAATCAGAGAACAAATTCTCACCAGGATCGCTGCATAATTGATAAAATGGGTTACCCCTTCTCCCTCCACAACTATAATCTCCTCTGTAGGGTCCACCTCCACAACAAGCCACACTCCCCTCTTTCAAACCTTACCAACAAAAGAACAATGGAGACAATGGTCACATTGCAATAAATATGAACTTGTTTTTCCAGAAAAACTATGTTATATATTAAAAATTCTACGTCGATTAGAGATAAGATCAATTTAGAATATAAAAGTAAACCTAGAGATTAAATTAAATTTAAAATCTATTTTTTAACAATATATATACAAATTAAGAACATGTATATACCATATTTTGAAGGGTACTTGAGCATTTCCAGAAATACATCATAGAAATTAAAAATTGAGTAATTGAATCCATTTAGTTGACTTTCTAGGTTTTGAAAAGATCTGGAAAGAGCAATATTGTGTAGTCTGGCAAGAGCAGAAGCTGGTGCTGCAACACATGCTTTTATAGTTGTTCCAGGCACGAGTAGCCTTAGTGCCGGAGCACAACCCAGAGCAGGAAGATTCATAATCGAAAATTTTCTTCCACCTTCATTGTAAATTTCCTGCATAAAATATCATTTCTTAAAATTACAAACATATGAGAATAATTATGAGAGAGAGAAATGTTAGTGCAATGGTTATGATATTTTAAGACCATTTTTTGATACCATTTTTTGATACCATTTTGACACTGCACACGTGTCAAAATGTGGTTGGACAATTTCAAATTAAAAAAACAAACTTTGGTTTAAAATATCATTTTTCAATAATATTAAAATCTACTTTGATCACTGCTGTAATGTTGCCAACGACGTATTCTACAACTTGTTGTTGAGAGTATGGAAAAGTGACATTCAAGGGGTTTGAATATAAAGGGGATGCATAGTCATTCCCTCCAACGGAAAATATATAAACAGCTGTGGACAACAAGCTTCTGCCTCTGTCTTCTCCAAGTTGCTGTCTCAATTCCCTGCTGACTCTTCTATAGTTCGATCCTTGAGTCCTCAAGTCAATCACCTATAACATCCAAGTAATTGAATTCTATTATAATAAGAACAATGATATATTAATATAGATTTTTTTTACACTATTTTGATACAACATGTTATTATTTTATTAGATTTAAAGTACGTTAATATAATAACAAATAAAAAATAAATCACTGAAAAAATAATATTTATGTTATTATGTCAATGGATAAAAAATATGTGATTTTTTTTTTCTTATAAGAAACATACAGAGATATATCATTTTATATTTTTTTATTAGGTTAAATATGTTTTTGAAATTTGAACTAGTCTATGTATAAGAATTTAACATATTCTCTTTTTCAAACTCAAAAGACAAATTGATATAATTCTTTTAATCTAAATGACATTAATTTTTTATCAGTGTTTTAAGTTAAAATTTGTATTAAAATGACTCAAATATCATCTTAAAACGTATTTGACATTTTATTTTCTTTTTTAACAATTAGTTAAAAGAATTATATTTATTATTAAATTTTAAAGTTTGAAAACTAAATTATATAAATTTTTTTATAGAAATAAATTTCAATTTCACACATCAGAGATAATTACCATGTTTATCTTTTTCTTTTATATGATATGAAATTATGAAAATAAAAAAACATTATTAATTGGTGACAGTATAACACTTGCAATGGTTGATTTATTAATAAAGAATTTCAGAAATCAAGAAAAGAATTACCAAGCCTCGATTAGTTTCAGGCAAAGCTCCAGCCCCAGCACATGCAAAGTTGACTCCATTACTATTAAGCCGTCTAGGATCCAAGAATGGCCGAGGCTTCCTTGAATCCGAATACTTAACTGCAAACATATGCGTGTACTCTTTAGAATATTATTAACTTAAAACGACGTCGTGTCAAATACATTCATTTTACACGAAGTTATATCATAAATTTGTAAAATAGTACAAAATGATTGATTGAATAAAGTCATTATTAAAACCCACAGCGTCAAAATATTATTATTCGAAAAGATAAAATAAGATGGTTGAAATAGAGAGTAAGAAAGGATACTAATAATATCTGGGATCAAACGTCCATCAGAGATTCTTCCAGTGGGAAAGTTGAAGAAAGTTATTCCATATGGGTAGAAGTTGCCTTGGAAAAATGTGATGGTGGGAAAGTACATAGTGTTTCCATAATCATGTAGAGAGTCTCCAAATATGAAAACGGTTCTGTTTTGAGAATGAGAGTGATGAATGCTCAGAAGAAAGAGAACAAACACAACAAACACTCTTGAGGTTGCCATGGATGCAAATTAGGTGTTGTGTTCAATTTATAGGAAAAACTTTTTTTAATAATATTTTTTGGGTTAAATATGTTTTTAGTCCCTATATTTTGGGGCGATTTTGGTTTTAGTCCCCCTTTCAAACTATAGTACAATTTAGTCCTTCAACTTTAGAAAACTCTGGTTTAAATTGTACTATAGTTTGAAAGAGGGACTAAAACCAAAATCGCCCCAAAGTATAGGGACTAAAAGCATATTTAACCCATATTTTTTTAATAATTTTTTGACAACAAATATGTGATAGTTTATGATTGGTCTGTTTTAAATATTTTTTCAAACATAAATTCAAATNGACCAATAAAATAATGACATGTATCTTGTTGTAAAAAAAGTTGTCAAAAAATATTGTGAAAATATCACTGCTTTGCTTTTTGCTAGTGGGAGTGTGATTGTTA
>NC_028359.1:3115312-3124566 GCF_000741045.1 Vigna radiata var. radiata | reverse complement strand
CCTATTTATTTCATTTCATTGATATTATTTTCTCAAAAACAGATTAATCTTCATCATCCAAATAAACAACGCGACACTTGTACAAATAAAGCAAGTGAAAATATATATAAACCAATATTTTTTATCAATATTTGAAATATACATATAATTTCTAATTTAACAATTTTTGCGATTTTATTCGTCTGTTATTATTATTTATATTAATAAATGAGCTAGTTAATTTTTCACTCGTCCAAAATTCACCAGACAATAAATATAATTATATTGAATACATTTAAAAATAATGACTGATATTTCCCTTAATGAAATGTAAGCCAGACCATAATTCAACTAAAGCAACTGTGATTAATATATATTTCGGTAATTATGATTAAAGTTATTAATAATATATTTATACAAATTGAGTGATAAAAAGACATGTATACTAAAAGTTTTCCCTTAATGACACATACGTTTTCTTAAAAGTAAGTATTAATTGCTTTTAATAGTTTTAAAATGTTGACTTAACCTTTTTCTTTATTTAAAATTTATTTTAATTGTTATCTATTAAAATATCGAGTTTTGTACCTAATTAAAAGCTTTCAGTATGTTAAAATTAATTAATTTAAATGTGTATATATGCTGTAATATTGTCAAAGTTCTTATTGTCAATAATTAAAAATATCATTAAAAATTATACTTGAATTTCCTCCAAATTTAACTTAGTTTCAGAATATATTCTTTAAAGAAAATTTTTAAACCAATATGATTTTCATCTACGAAAGTTTGTAAAAAGTGAATACTGAAAATATTCTATTTAATTCACTTAGTTTCAATTACTTATATAATTTAGTAATTGAAACTGAATTATCTCATAATTTAAGTTTTTATGTTTATAATTATTTCATTGAGTATTTTGATATCATCCAACAAAATATATCAATTTTCTTTCTTTAATATGCAACAATATTAATTGTTAAATTTGATAACTGCACAATTACTTTTAATAGTTTTAGGTTTAATATCTATTTTGATGCATTAGAAAAAGAAATTGTGTTTAAAATCGTTCTATTTTTTAAAAAGTTTGAAATGATCCCAACTTGTGAAAAATCGATTAAGTTAATCTTTTTTTGTTACAACTTCAAAATTTTAACAGTATGACTGCTTCATTAACCTGATACAAGAAATATAACATATCAATTTTAAATTTAAAAAAAAAAACAAATTACTTACCATATTAGCTGAGAGAAACTCCCTGGTAGTTGGTCATCAAGACCGTTGGGACTCCCAATCACCTAGATCCAAGCTTTATGATAACTCTGCCATGAAGAATCTCCTCAAACCTCCCGGTGACCATGCAACTATCCGCTGCGATCGCAACAAGGTCTCCCGCTACGATCTCGACAAGGCAGCTTCTCCGTCAATTTCCTCACACATCCCTTTCTGGCTTTCTCTTTCACTCTCTATGTCAACAAAACCCGATTCACTCGGTACCAAATTGAATCAAGTGGCTGAGAATATGGAACATTTAGAGAACGCCATCAACACTGTCAACTCATTCAGGGACATTTCTCAAGGAGTCTCCGACGCACTCCTCTACGATGCCTCCAACATAGCTTAGTCTTAGTGTAATAAGGTTTAATCATGAATACTAATTTTGTATATGTTTTTGGTCATTTTTTTTTTTATTTATTGTGATCCTATTTTTAGTTTAATTAGACTCTAATTTTCTTATTTTCGTTAATTTTGTGAATTTGTAAATACCAAATGTGAGTTTATATTTTATATTCCATAATTTTGTTTAATTTAATTTTAAATTTTTTAAAATTAAATGATTTAAATCCTTTTAAAATTTGAACAAAAATGAACTTTTATATAAATTTTATATTAATATTGTTATTAAAATTAACATTTTTATTGGTTATTTTTTTTTAAATTATCAATATTTATATTTTTATTTATGAATATTTTTGAAATTATTTTAAATCAATTCTCATATTTATATATTCCAATGATATAGTATTATAAAAATAATTTTAAAAATATTAAAAACCACGTGATAATATTAATTATTTTAAAATAGCCACCCATGAAATTTGAATTTATTAAAATTTATATTGTTATTAACGAATATTTTTGAAATTATTTTTAAATCAACTCTAATAAATTATATTTTAATAATATTTAGAATTAGTATAAAATATAATAAAAATAAACTAAAATAATAAAAAACTTAAAATAACAAAAATAGTGGGTGATAGTATAACTAAATTTATAATAACAATTTACTGTTAAAACTTTCATAATATACACATCTAAATTTAAGGAAATAAAAAAAATTTAACACACAAAAAAAAATCTATTGTGTAAAATACGAGACTTCATCTTTTTTTTCTTTCAAACTTCAAAGTTAAGTTTTGTGGCTATTTAAAAATAAAAGATAAACTTAATATTGTCATGTAAATTTTAACATTTTAAAAATTATTTTTACCATATTTTAAACAATTTCTAATTATATTATTAAATTATAATTATTAGAATAAGTTTAAAAATAATTTTAAAAATACTCATTAATAAAAATGTGAGTTTTAATAAAATTATCATTTATATAAAATTTAAGTTTGATGTCAATTTAAAAAAGAATTATTCACTTAAAAAATAAAATAAAATAAAATAAACAAAAATTGAAATGATTTAAATACGTGATATTTCCACAGAGTTCTTATCTTTTTAATTAAAAATTAACAAAAATTAAAATTGATTGAAATACAAAGAATATTCTCACGTAGCTGTTTTCTTTCTAATTAAAAATTAAAAAATATAGTAAAAAGATCACAAACTTTTACATATTATTAAAATTATAAATGATGTTATAAACAAAAAAAATTGAACCAACATTTAAAGTTGATTGAAAAAAAAAACCAAGACTACATTAAAAGAACTAATTATAAATAAGAGTCAAATTAATATCCGTTCAACAACGCATCTTCCACCTCCGTTTAAGTCTATTTGTTTTATTTTTTAACAATTTTTTTATACAAAAAATATTACATGAATTAATAAATTATGTAAAATGTACCCAAATAAACATTTACAATGTTCAAAAATTAAAATTTACAAAAAAATAAATAAATTAATAAACTAAAAAAAATAATAAAAGAATTGAAACGCATAGGTTTGAACAAAGGTGGAAAATCCGTTCAAGTTTTTGCATTTGTCTTCTTCTTTCTTTTACAGAGCACTGAAAAAAAAAAGCTTTAACCACAAAAATATGTTAGGAAGAGAAAAAGTAAGAGAACGAAATTTGTGTATAATCAAAGAAAAATCTCATCGTTGATAATAAGTGACGAATTTTATCAATAGATATTATTAACAAATGTTTTTGTCAATAAGAACAAAAAGTTCACTTGTAAAATTTATCGTTGAAAGTTTTATCAATAAATTTTTTTTATTAGAAATCGGTTGATAATTTTGATTTATCCATAAATTTTTAACATTATCGACAGATTTTTGGTAATATTAACTTGCCATAAATTCTATTATACTATCCCATTAATTGACCAAGTTGAGCCCCAAAGCAATAAATGTTGGAAACAGAAGATGAAATTAACAATCACACTTCCACTAACAAAAAGAAAAAAGAAACTAAACACTATATATATATATATATATATATATATATATATATATATATATATATATATAAAAGTTGAACACAACACCTAATTTGCATCCATGCATTTGTAGGAATAGTCAATTAATTACATGGCAACCTTAAGAGTGTTTGTTGTGTTGGTTCTCTTTGTTCTGAACATTCATCACTCTCATTCTGAAAACAGCACCATTTTCATATTTGGAGACTCTCTACATGATTATGGAAACACTAAGTACTTTTTAGCCGTCCCATTTTTCCAAGGCAACTTCCACCCATATGGACTAACTTTCTTCAACTTTCCCACTGGAAGAATATCCGATGGACGTTTCATTTCAGATGTTATTGGTATCCTTTCTTTCACTTTATTTCAACCCATCTTATTTTATCTTTTTGAAGAGGTAGTGGTATTTAGACAATATTTTTTTGACAATATTTGAATGTCATCTATGTGTGATCTTGTGATTGGTCCATGATCATTTTTATGATTATTATTATTGATTTACAGTCATTTTGGATCAATCACAGAATGACACGTGAATGATATTTAAATGTTGTCTAAGTATCATTATCCTTTCAAATAATAATATTTTGTGGGTTTGAATAATGATTTTATCCAATCAATCATTACGTACTATTTTATAAATTTATGATATAACGTCCTGTAAAATAAATGTATTTGTAAGTTACTGGTATTCTAATTTTTTTTATCTTAATTTGCTGAGTCCATGCATATGTTTGCAGTTCGCTTGTCGAAGTCTTCACGTCAGACATTCGTGAATGCTTTCCGGCTTAGTGGTGATGCAGTCAACTTTTATGTTCTTGGGGCTAGAGGAGCTCTGATTGAAACTAAAGAAGAATTGGTATTCCTTTTCCCGATTTCTGAAATTATTTATTAAAAAGTCAACAATTGCAAGTGTTATCCTGTCACTAATTAATAATGTTTCTTTATTTTCATATCATATAAAAGGAGATAAACGTTGTAATTATTTTGATGCGTAATTGAAATTTATTTCCGTAAAAGAATTTTATATATTAGACTTTAAATTTTAAAAATTAATAATAAATATAGTTTTCTTAACTAATTTGTTAAATTTTTTTAAAATGTCAAATATATTTTGAAATGATATTTGAGTTATTTATACTATTTTGACTAACAAATGAAAAAAGTCTAATGTCATAATAAAATTAAAAAAATTATATCCATTTATCTTTTTAGTCTGAGAATGAAAATATATTAAATTTTCTTACATAGACTAATTCTAATTTCCCATATGAATTTGAAGTCTGAAAACATATTTAACCTAAAAAAAATATATAAAATAATATATCTTACTTCAATTATTTGTATGTTTCTCATAAAAAAAAAAATGTTTTCACATATTTTTTTAACCATTGACATAATAACATACATACTTTTTATTTGTTATAATATTAACATACTTTAAATCTAATTAAAAAATAACATGTTTGTATCAAAACAGTGTAAAAAAAATCTATATTAACATATCATTGTTGTTCTTATAATAGAATTCAATTACTCGGATGTTATAGGTGATGGACTTGACAACTCAAGGATCGTACTTTACAAGAGTTAGCAGGGAATTGAGACAGCAACTTGGAGAAGACAAAGCCAGAAGATTGTTGTCCACAGCTGTTTATATATTTTCCGTTGGAGCCAATGACTATTCAAACCCCATCAATGTCACTTTTCCATACTCTCAACAAAATATTCTAGAATTCGTCATTGGCAACATTACAACAGTGATCAAAGTAGATTTTAATCTTTGTCCTAACCATTGCACTAATATTTCTCTCTCTCTCATAATTATTCTTCGTTCTCATATGTTTGTAATTTTAAGAAATGATATTTTACGCAGGGAATTTACAATGAAGATGGAAGAAAATCGATTCTAAATCTTCCTGCTCTGAGTTGTGTTACGTCACTAAGGCCACTCGTGAATGGAACAACTATAGAAGAATGTGTTGCAGCACAAGCTTCTGCTCTTGCCAGACTACACAATATTACTCTTTCCAGATCTTTTCAAAACCTAGCAAGACAATTAAGCGGATTCAAATACTCAATTTTTAATTTCTATGATATATTGCAGGAAATGATCAAGTATCCTTCAAAATATGGTATATACATGCCCTTAATTTGTATATATATATTTTTAAAATATATTCGTTAAATTTCATTCAATTCTATAAAATCAGTTTATAAAATATGATTTACACTTAATTATATATTTTAAATTGATCTTATCTCTAATCGATACAGGACTTTCAACGTATATAATAGTTTTTCTTAAAAAACAAGAAGCAAAAAGCTTCATATGTAACCATTGTCTCCATTGTTTTTTGTTGGTAAGGTTTCAAAGAGGGGAGTGTGGCTTGTTGTGGAGATGGACCCTACAGAGGAGATTATAGTTGTGGAGGGAGAAGGGGTATCGAAGAATATAAATTATGCAGCGATCCTGGTGAGTACGTGTTCTTTGAATCTCTTCATCCATCGGATAAAGCTAATGAACATTTCGCTCAGCTAATGTGGAATGGTACCAGAGATGTGATTGAGTCTTACAATCTGAAGCAGTTGTTCAACCTTGAATAAATAGCTCTACGTAAATTTAGTCATTTGCAGAATAAAACAAAAATCATTGCTGGATGCAGCATGATTGAATAGAGATATATGGTTATTGTAATAGTATGGTAAAAGTAAATGTTACAACTCTTTTAAGAATCTATTAAAGCTAAGAATGTAATAAGGAATAACATTTCCTGAATGTACTTTTAATCTGTGAAACAAGCTTGGTTCTCTTTTAATCTGTGAAACAACTGTGATCCATTTTCAAACACGCATTCATGAGACACGTGGTTGTTTGCGAATTTATATGATTCAGTTTTCTTAAAGAAAATTTAGTGTGATTTAGATAGAACTCGTAAAAATTAATCGAGTCTAACTAAACTTAGAAAACTAATTTTTAAATTAAATAATTTATGTATAAATGTTTTCAATTTTAAATTAAATTATAAAGTTGAACAAAATATAATTATANAGTTGCCTTGATTCAAAGTCATTCTAAACTCCAATTTCAACTTTTGGGCATGAAACCAATATTTTTTTTTTTATTTCAAAAAGTAAACATTCCTTCATTTGGCCTAATAGCCTATTGCAACATTCCCTCTACTAAAACATAGCAGAGCTTTATAGGTAACAAAAAATCACTTTTATCATGCTTTTTTCAATCTCGCCAATCTCAAAACGGGGAAGCAAACAAACATAACCAGATAAAAGGTATATGAAATATTGACTGGAAATGGCGCCAGATATATAAAATTAGAACTTACTCTCACCAGTTCACAAACTGACTAAATCACCGGAAGAGAAGGAAAATCTTGTCAGATACACCAAGGGTAACTTTCTCATAAACCTAGTTCTTAATATTTCACAGCAGTTGTCCACGTACCTTGCACACTAGGGTGTTTGGTTACATGTCTTGTCCTCAATTTCACTACCTTTCTTCCCAATGCATTCCTTAGTCTGGTTGCATGCAAAAGTATGTCTTCTGATCCATATTCTTCACACATATCACTCGCTGATTTTTGTTCTCTGCATTTCATTAGAGAATCATCAATCACAACAAAAGCATTTTCCAACTTGGTGGAGTAGGCTACATGGATCACAGCACCATTGCATCCTAATAAATCATAAACCATTTAATATAAATTCTTTTTAAATGTTCCCCCTATAGTCTTTTGTTTTATCTCTAAACATTCAACAACCTTCCATCTAATCCAATTTCCTTATTTCCCATATGCCAAACTACATAAGGCAAGACTATAACATTTTTTTCCACTGCTGCTCCAACTTTTTTCTCTAGTAACAATCTCATACAGTGTAACAATCTCATCTTCGCAAATTTGAGCATAAATTTCTTATTGCCTTTATACAGTCCCAATATTCAATATCCCATACAAATTGCATTAGAGAATTATCAATAAACTAAACATATGGAAAAGAAAGTAGTTACACAGTCCAAAGTAAGCACAACAAACTTACTGTAAAAACCCTTCAGATGAGGATGCTGACCGCGGATGAGCTCAGTGACCACCTTAATTGAGGATTCTTCTCAGTGACCACCTCTAATTGAGGATTCTTCTCTTTAAATATTGGCAACTGAGACTCCATAAATGCCCTATTCAAATATTTAAAACTAAATTGAGAATCCAATATTCAGAGCAGTATGAAAACATGAAAATTATACTCGTTCATATCATTCTAGTTCCAATAAAATTTCAGTAATAGTGCAAAGGAGATAAGAGGGAGAAATGTGGTTATCAAGAAGTAGAGTAGATTTTGAACTTTTTTTCTAATTTAATTGTTAAAAGGGTATTAGTAGCATAAAGTCAGTAATCACAGCCAAAGTGGCAAAACAAAAAATGGTAAGACTAAGATATTTGTACAATCACCAAAAAAAAGCAATAACAACTTGTTAATTGTAATTCATAAAACTATCCCTCGCAACATAGAATGTTGATGNCAAATATAAAGTTCAGTTAAAGTTATCATGTATGTAGGGTTTTAGACTCAAACAAAACAGAATGAAAGAATGCAAACGCTTAAACTTTACCGGCAAGCAAACATCAAAGAACAAAGATTAAGTCTGCAGTAGGAAAAACACAACCAAATAAGATAGGACGTCTATTTCAAAGAGCACAAGCCTGATTTGAACCTCGTTATTATTATTAGAAATTTAGTAGCAAATTATGCGAGCCAGCAACATATTTCAGTTGCAAAGTCCTGAGAGGAATTTCAAATATCCATCTAGTAACAAAAAATCACATGCCATTTATGAACTATTCCACTCCATCCCTTCAAAACATAGAAACATTATCTCAGATATTAAATGCAATGTTACAAATATAGGTAGAAATTCAGTAGTTCACTGTTGCCAAGCATAAGATACATAGAATTGAAGATATGACAAAATTGTACTTGTACCTTATTCCTCTGCTACTTCCACCCCAGTTGCAGTAACTAACAATCAGCTTGTGAAGTTGCCAAACCCCTCGCAAAGCCATATGACGTGAATGAGTGGAGCAATGAAACACGAATGGTGCCTTTTGACTTGCCAATTACTGAAACAAAAACTACACACAGAGAAATAGCAATCTGCTGGGAGTGCCAGTGTATGACAACGAAATGAACGTAAATTAGCTGCAATGTTGCAAACATGGGCCTTTAGAAAAAATAAATAGCAAGAACATATAGTTTCACCAGTATGCAGTAGAATGAACTTCACTACAGGGAATCAATGTTTAAAACCAGCGCGCGCGCACACACANAGCATAGTTAAAATTCCAAAATTGACTACACAATTGAACAAGTCCATACAGCAAGCAGCAAAGAATTAGGAAAAATCAGNANTCAGAAACTGATTTTCACTAGAACACTCNAATATTCTTCACAGATATCAACCAAGTTCAACAAAGAATTCAATTCCATAGATGCATTCCTTAAATCAAATAAATAATCAAATCGCGTGAATGCATATTCACTCACCTGCGCACAACAGATTTCAGAATGTCACAAGGGTTTTTCTTCACTTTCCCCAGCTCCAAA
>NC_028359.1:3010928-3114347 GCF_000741045.1 Vigna radiata var. radiata | reverse complement strand
TATTTATTTATTTATTTCGATATTGGGTCAAGTCACTTAAATTCTGTACAATTTTCTTTTTTTAAGCTTCGTTCGATCACTATTTGGTTTTTTGCTTTTATGTTCACCGACTAGGAAGGTACCTGCTAAAGATTTTCCAATACCAAAGTCAGTAATTATCCCATTGGTAATCTATATATTATAATAAATACACAGTTAATGAGAATGTCTACCTCTAACCTTTAATCTGTATTTATAATTTTGGTTATCGGNTTTATATTAATGAGACCTTAATCAATTTTCAATCACAGCTCAATCACTTATGATCATCATTTTACCTTAATCGTCTACTTATCGATAATGACCGTCTAACCTTATCGTTGCTTTTATGTTGTTTGGTATGATCGTTCGGATCCTTCAATACAATATCTATTAGTACCAAAAAAATAAAATAATAGTTTGTCCTATAAAGGATTGTGTATATAACTTATATGCATAAAGAACATAAGAAGAAGCATCACAAAAAACACTCCACAATGGAATGAGTAAAAGCAACGTGGAGCACATTGCACAAGTCTCTTTCTCCACCTCTCTATAGATATATTTATCCTCACAAAAGTTTTTATTTATTTATTTATTTATTTATTTTCAAATATATATCTAATAATCAGGACCACACATATATGGAGGGGTCCATCTTCATGTAATCACTGCTCTTAAATATAATAAATGCAAAAATTAATACACTCAACCATGAATTAATATAGAAGTTTGTTCAACTATAAATTAAATAAATTAGAACTAACAGAACAAAGAAAATTTGAAGGAAGCCCAAATAAGAGAAAGAAAACTTTTCTTCTCAATCACTTAAATACTACTTATCACTTCATCTCACTAGGCTAATCTATATAAAATGCAAACATTATTTTTAATTTAAAATTTTAAAATAATAAATTTATACATTCTTAATTATAAAGTGATTAACTGTTTTTCTTGTGATATAAAATTCAGATTCATACTTCAATTTTTAATTTAAAAACTTGAAAACTCTAATAGGACAACAAGAATAAATAAAATAAAAGTTATATTTTGACACTAATTATTTTACAACATTTTAATAAAGTAACATTTTAATAAAGTATGTTTGTTATTTTTTCATTATTAAAGTAACATTTTAATAAACCCTATATCAAAATATCAAAATGTTATAAAAATTCTATATTAACATATTATTTTCCTAAATAAAAAAAAAAGGTTGGCGGCTAACGCATACAAAGTTAAAAACTGTTCACTGGCTATTGTGGTTATTTATATTACTTATATGCAGTGGTTGGATTTGCTTCAACAGATTTTAAGATTTCAAATTATTACAAAATCTGTAAAGGTGGAAAGTTAAAATGCCAAATTAAGAAGGGAAAATAAAAAATAATAAAATTATATTATCATAGGGAGCTTTTTTTATGACACTTCAATAGAAATATATACTGTGTTTGGTTTGATTTAATGTAGTGTAACATTTCAAAAATTGAACTATCAACTATACCTATTAAAAGATTTGTACAAAACTTATAATATATACATAAACATATATAAACATTAATATGTGTAGAAAAAAAAATTAAATAAAAGGCTTAATACCGCTTTTAGTCCCTAGTTTGGGAGGTTTTGTTCAATATGGTCCTACCTTTTTTTTAGTAACAATTGATTCCACCTTTTGAAAAAACTGTTCAATTTACTCCTTTTTTGTTACGACGTCAATTTTTTAACGGTGCTGGTTACTACGTCAATAAGTTGTTTCATGCATTCACCTATCCAAATGTTATTTTAACAGTCCTGACATAAATGTTATGTTAAAAATTATGTCATCATCGTATACAATAAGGACTATAATAAACAATTTAAACTTGAATATGGGACCACTATGAACAAAAAGGACTCAATTGAACAGTTTTTCAAAAGGTGGGATCAATTGTTATGAAAAAAAAAAAAATAGAACCACATTGAACAAACCCTCCAAAACTAGGGACCAAAAGCGATATTAAACCTAAATAAAAATAGTCTCTATTAATACTCTATATATATATATATATATATATATAATAGAGTCATCACATATTACACAAATAATATACATTCCAAAACATGGTTAACCTAATTTAAGAGTGTCATAGTTTCATATTGCAAGTCCATTTCATAGTTTTGAATAGAAAATCAAACACATGAAGGAGTTTTTCTAATGGATTCAATAAGCATTGATTTGCAAGCTGTTTGTGATATACTATAAAATTGGGCAAAACGATTTCCACGAATAATTTAAAACAAGAAAGGGAATAATCAATGGTGGACTGAGTCTTCTACCCTGATGCAGGAAATTCCTTGAAAAAACAAAGTACTAATTTGTTGGTATAGAAAGGAAGTGCATAGCTAGGGTTTTGGGTATCCATATTAAGTATAGTGAAGACATGACTTTGATACATATTTGTAGGGTTTGATGCCATGGTAGTTGAAAAGTATATATGTGGTGATGGATGAATGATGAGGTTGAATTGAATCCTCTTTTGTTTCTATTGAATAGTACTAACTCCTAATAATTGAATTCATGATATTACTCTTTCACTCTCATCTCAAATTCTTCAAGAATAATGCATCATCCACTACTCCTCCATTATTATCATGTGAAAAGAATCAATAAAAAGTTTTGTTTTGACATGTTACTCCCTCTTTTGTCTTTCCACCTTCTCAATTATTGTCTCTATTTCTTGAATTAGGGTAATTTCAAAGTTAGACAAAGTCATCTGAAGTTGAAGATGCCATATACTATTCATACTGTTCACCACCTGTTTGATGCAATGTCTCAAAGAATAAAACTTTATCTACTTTTCTAAATGCACACCACAAGTTTAACAATAAACAAAAAAAAAAACATGCATACTTCATCCAAATCAATAAACAGTTTTCACAAACATTGGGCACACATAGTTTTCTCTCTCTCCTTTTACCTTCCAAATTAGACATAGTCTAATTCCTGAAACACTACCAATAAACACACAACATGAAATTGATACACCAAATTTAGAATTAATTTATTCTTTTTCAGATGAATTTCTTATTTGAAGGATAAGAACAGGTGACAGTATTGGTATGCATGATCAAAATAATTAAGAAAGTGGGACCCACACGCTTGTGGCGAGTGAGAAAGGTAGTAATAGGCAGGAGAGAAGACACGTGGTGCTGATTTTCAGGTGTAGAGAAGTTAACATCACGTGGTTTAAGATGAGATGTCTATGTACTGCCACGTCATAATGCCAGCTGTCGATAGCTACGTTGAAAGATGTGGCCACGTTTATTAAGAGGCGACTTTAACCCATGAGACTCTTATTCTTCTTTCTTCCATCATCATGCATCCAATAAATAAAATAAAATAATATATGTTAATTTTACCTTTATAAAAAATTTACATCATAAATAGTAGTTATTATAGTAAAAGTTACTATTGTTTTATTGTATAATTACAATATTATAATATATATTATAATACATGTGCATAAGTATGTTTGGGTTTCCACCCCCACCGCAGTAATTGTATTAATAATATGTTTTTGATGTATTTTATTTCTTAAAAAAAATTTAAATGGAAAATTTTCAATTTATTGTTAATATTTTTATTTATTGAGTTAAATAATTTATCAGTATTGTTTTTTTCATTTATCTATTTATAACTATTTTTCTTTTACTTTAATAAAATTGTGCAGACAACAATTGAACAAGAAAAATAAAACATATTTGTTGATCATAAAACATAGAGTTTTAATTAGTATAATTGTTGGACTATGGATGAAGTGTAGTTCATTACAAATTTATTTATTAGAAAAAAGTTCAACATGCTTATCAACTATCGACCAATCAGAATTATCTTGTGAATAATAAAATATTTATCTTAAACCCTAAGTCTGGTCTTTCATAAATCTGAAGTCAAATCTTCTAAGAAAAATGGTGAAAATTAAAATGAATAATTTTATATTCACTTGGGAAAAAAATAGTTCAATGTTTTTTAATAAAAATATTTATTGTGTAATATCATACTTAAAATATATAATAAAAACTAGTATTATTACATATGTATGTAAAGGAGTTATATTTATATAAAAAAAATCATATATATCTTTTTATTATATATATGATTGCAAACAAAAGTAAAGTTTCATAAGAATCTCATAATGAGTATCTGCTTTTACTTCCACGTATGATTAAGAAACGTATTAGTTATCAGTTTGACTCACCGCAAATGGTGGTTAGATAAATTAACTGATAAATTTCAAAATTCTCATTTTAAATATAAAAAAAATTAATTTTACATATATTTTAACAGTATAATAGATATAAATTAAGATAATTAAAAATTAAATATGAATTAAAATGTCACATCAATCACTGCTCAATTTGCGTGTTTTAAAGTTTTTTTTTTCTTTTGACATTACTTTTGTTAATCAGTTTCAAATATTTTAAGTTTTCACATAATACATAATTAAAGAATTAAAATTTTAATTTTATTTTTATATTTAAGTAATTTTTTTCGCTTTATCATTGATAGATTAAATTGATTTACGAGCTCCCTAAAAAATCCAATATCATATATAAATAATAGATAAGTTTCATATAATCTAAATATAAATAATTATAGGTTTAATCATTCTGATAGTCCCTATTTTCGAAGATTTTTTTCAATTAAGTCCCTCATTTTTTCTTTTTTTCAATTGGGTCCATATTTTTGAAAAATTTAAGCATTTAGGTAATTGTCGTTAGTTCCGTATTAACATCGTTAAAAAGGGTGACACATGTCAGCTCGTGATTTTTTTGAATTTTTTAAATATATTTTTAATTATTTTTATTTATATTTTATATTTTTTTCTTTTAAAAATTAAAAATAAAAATAAAAATAATTAAAAATATATTTAAAAAATTAAAAAAAATCACGAGCTGACACGTGTCACCCTTTTTAACGGTGTTAGTATGGAACTAACGACAATGGCCTAAATGCTTAAATTTTTCAAAAATATGGACCCAATTGAAAAAAAAGAAAAAATGAGGGACCTAATTGAAAAAAATCTTCGAAAATAGGGACTATCAGAATGATTAAACCATAATTATATCTTCATAAATATGTTTATTTCTTCAAGTATTTCTAAGAAACAATGTTTAAATCATTACAATAGTTATGTCTTTCTTTTACATAAGAACTTATCTAATAAAGAATTTTTCTATTGGAGTTTTGATAATATTGTGTTATAATCCAAACTCTCATATTTTGTAGATCAGTTTTATCTGTTATAAATTACTCATGTACTTTGCCTATAGAAGGTAGTTCCTTTTAATGAGAATTTATTTCTGTTCTCATATATTCTGAGTGTATATTTTCTCTATCTTTCTCATTGTGCTATCAGCATTAGTCTTCTCACTGGTTTTCCTTCACACACACACGACTCTGCGCTATCAAGTGGTATCAGGGGCAACAGGTTCAGAAACCTGGTGGAGACCTGTCACGTTCAAGAAAACGTTGCAAGAAGAGGTCCCAAGAGGAAGCAATGGCAGGGCTAATTCAAAGCAATTTACTGATGTTTGACGACAAGAATTATGGCGATTGGTGTGTGAAGATGGATGCTATATTGGGCTTCCATGAAGTTGACGAGATCATGAAGAGAGGCTTTAAAGAACCCTCAAAAGGATATTCGGAAGAAATGCAGAAAATCTACAGAGAAAATAAAAGCTCGATTGCAAAGCGCGAATGCTTCTTCATCAGTGTACCTCCGCGACAATATTTCAAAAAGTTTCAAGAGTCGCAGCGGCCAAGGAAGCTTGGAATATATTGCAAGATGGGTATGGAAATTCTGGAAGGGTGAAGAAAGTGAAATTGCAGTCGTTGCACAGACAATATGAACTATTAAGCATGGGAGAGAATGAAACCATTGAAGTGTACGTGGGCAGAATTCAAGTTGTCGTAAACGCAATGTGAGCGTGTGATAAAGTGGTAAAAGACAAGAAGATTATTGAGAAGATTTTTAGAATGTTGATGCCCCAGTGTGATCACATTGTGGTGGCGATTGAAGAAAGCAAAGACTTGGAAAAGATGAAGGTGGAAGAGTTACAAAACTCCCTCGAGGCACATGAACAGCATCTAACCGAGAGAAAAATGACGGAGAAGAATGCTACACAAAGTACGAACCAAGCTTTGCAGGCTAGAAGCGACCAAATTTCAAGAACCGTGGAAGAGGCGGAGGTAGATCTCGTGGTGGTAGAACCGAAGGCAGAATGAATTCTGAGCAGCCCAAGGACGAGAGTTGTAATGAACAAAAAGAAGGAAACAAGGAGGAAGAAAATCCAGAGGAAGAGGAAGAAAGAACCACGACAAAAGGAATGTGCAGTGTTTTACATGCAATAAATTTGGGCATTATTCCTCAGAGTGCTAGCATAATGAGAACTCCAAGAAAACTAAGAATGTCTGCGAATTTGGAATAAGATACTTGCGATTCAGAATCAGAACATGTTGTATTGATGTGCGTTTCATAACAAAATAAAGAAAAGAAAGTGTACAGAAGTGAAGTGCGAGACAGGTGTCGCTGCAAAGAAGGACACATGTTGCAACCAGAAGTAACATAACATGCAGAAAGTTGTTTGAGTCACTTCGAACACGCGTTGCAACCAGAGAAGGAGAGTCGTGCAGCGAAGAATATAGAAGTTGAGCGTTTGATAATGTCGAGCGTACACAGCCGCACCAAGAACGACTCATGTTGGTATTTAGACACTGGGTGTTCTAACCACATGACCGAAAGAAAGGAGTGGATGGTAAATCTGGATTTGAAGAAAAAAAGCACTGTAAGATTTGCTGATGATAGTACCGTGATAGCAGAAGGTGTAGGCAGAGTACTGATCAATTGCAAGAACGGTGGGATAGCCTACATGGACGACGTTCTGTACATTCTGACGATGAAAAGCAACTTGTTGAGTCTCGGTCAACTCCTTGAAAAAGGGTACACCATGCACATGCATAAGAATCTGATATATGTGTTTGATAAGGAGAAAAGACTGATTATTAAAGCATCATTAGCCAAGAATATAATGTTCAAAGTCAAATTTAAGCGCTGCCGCAATGCAGTATTTATCCTCTCTGAATGTTGAAGAGGAAAGTTGGGCATGGCATTACAGGTACGGGCATCTGAATTTTAGAAGCTTAGGACAACTAAGAGATAAAGATATGGTGAAAGGTATTCCTACAATTGTTGCATCAGATAAGATCTGTGAAGGTTGTTTCATTGGGAAGCAAACAAGGAAAGAGTTCAAGAAGGCCATGATCAAAAGAGCCAAACAGCCTCTGGAAGTTGTCCATTCTGACGTTTGTGGACCTCTCTACGTGCAAACACTTGGAGGTAATAAATATTTTCTTCTATTTATTGTTGAATATACGTGAAAGATGTGGATTTATTTGCTTAAAGAGAAGAAGGAAGTTCACTCATATTTTCATTAATTTTGTGTCATGGTCGAGAGAGAAAAAGCTCTGCAGATCAAAGTCTTCAGAACTGATGGTGGTGGAGAATTTAATTCGGGATAGCTGAACAAATTTTGCCAAGACAAGGGAATTGTTCATGAGGTGATAGCCCCCTACACACCCCAACATAATGGCCTCACCGAGAGAAGAAACAGAACTCTCTTGGACATGACAAGATGCATGATTAATGGAAAGGGTTTGCCTCGAAGTCTATGGGGAGAAGCGGTTTCCACTGTTGTATACTTGCTGAACAGGAGCTTGACTAAAGCCTTGCCTAATTGCACTCCAGAAGAAGCTTGGACAGGAAGGAAAAAGCACGTTCTAGTTGAAAGAAGGAAAAAGCTTGATGATAGAAGTGAGACTCTCATCTTTGTAGGCTATCACACAACAAGTGCGTACAGGTTGTATGATCTAGAAAAGAGGCAGATCGTGGTAAGTAGAGATGTAATGGTAGATGAGGGTGCAACATTCAAATGGGTGGAAGCTGAGAATGGTGTGAACCTAAATTCTGATACTGTCGTTACTAGCTAGCTAGAGGAGAAGAAATCTGAAGAGGTTGAACAGACAGTTAATGATAGACAAGTTAACTACAGACAATCACAAAGAACTCGGTTCCTATCTTCAAGGCTTGCAGATCATGAGGTGCTCACAAACAATGATGTTGCAGACTTAGGTGACATTGTCTATTATGCCTTGCTTGCTGGTGTTGAAACACTCCCTTGGGAACAAGCGTTAAACATCAAAGATTGGAAGGAGGCCATGTTGGAGGAGTTGAAATCCATAGAAAAGAACAAAACTTAGAAGATGGTGGAGTTACCACAAACAAGCGAGCCATTGAAGTTAAGTGGGTGTTTAAGACGAAGTACAAACCGGACGACAACATAGCTAAGTTGAAAGCTAGATTGGTTGCAAAGGGCTTCTTGCAGGAACCTGGGATTGATTTCACTTATGTCTTTGCACCAGTTGCAAGATTGGAAACCGTGAGACTGATTATAGCTGTTGCAAATCTTAGAAACTGGAAAATCCATCAATTGGATGTTAAGTCTACATTCTTGAACAACCCACTCAAAGAGGAAGTGTATGTAACACAACCACATGGCTTCGTGAAGAAGGGAGAGGAACAAAAAGTTTACAGGCTAGACAAAGCCCTATATGGACTCGGACAGGCAACTCAGTCTGGAATAATCACATAAATTCATTGCTCTTGAGAATGGGATTTCAGAAGTGTCCAGTAGAGTTTGGAGTGTACGTGAAGACAGTCAATCAAAAAAGCACACTGCTGATATGCCTATATGTTGATGATCTCCTGGTAACAGGAGACTCTGAAGAAGAAATCGCAGAATTCAAAAGGAGCATGAAAAAGGAATATGACATGATCGATCTTGGTCACTTGAGCTACTTCCTCGGGCTGGAATTTGTGCAAAGAACAGATGGAGTTCTAATTCACCAAAGAAGGTATATTAATGAGGTCCTGAAGAGATTCAACATGTTAAACTGTAACAACACTGTTGTTCCGATCACTGCAAATGTGATGTTGTCTAACTTGGAAGAGGAGAGAAAGGTAGATGCAACTCTTTACAAACAAATAGTAGGAACACTCAGATTTATGTGCAATAACAGACCGGATATCAGCTTTGCAGTTGGGTTGGTAAGTAGATTTATGAGTGACCCAAGACACACTCATCTCGTCACTGCCAAACACATTCTACGATACTTGAAAACAACTGCAAAATTTGGTTTGTTTTTTCCAAAAGAACCCAGTAGTATGAATTAAGTATTGGAGGTTTAGACCGATTCGGATTGGTGTGGTGATCAGGTTGAAAGGAAAAGCACACACGATTACCCATATTCAAGTATGGAGGAGCATCAATTTCTTGGTTCTACAAAACAGAATGTAGTAGCACTACCTTCATGTGAGGCAGAGTACATTGCCTCAGTTGATACAGCATGTCAAAGCGCTTGGATTGAAACTATCCTAGATGTATTGAAGGTTGAATACAAGAAACAAGTACAACTTTTGGTTGACAACAAATCAGCCATTAGCCTCTTGAAAAATCCAGTCTCTCATGGCAGGAGTAAGCACATAGAGACTAAGTATCACTACCTAAGAGATCGAGTCAGCAAAGGAAAGTTGAAGTTGGTGTTTTGTCCTACTGAAGAGCAGGTTGCGAATATTTTTACCAAAGCCCTGAAGCAAAGCAGGTTTGAAAAGTTTACTTGGGATTAGAAGTCTAAGGAGCTTGGATTAAGGGGTAATATTGTGTTATAATCCAAACTCTGATATTTAGTAAATCAATTTTATCTATTATCAGTTCATGTACTTTGCCTATATAAGGTAGTTCCTTTTAATGAGAATTTATATCTGTTCTCATATATTCTGACTATATATTTTTTTTGTCTTTCTCACTGTGCTATCAGCGTTAGTCTTCTCACTGTTTCTCCTTCACACACACGACTCTGCGCTATGAAATAATTGATTTTCCTTATCAAGTCATTAACTTTTTTTAATTCCCATGCATTATAAAAAAAACATGTATTTTTGTGAAATTAAATAAATTGATTTTAAGAAAATTGAAAATATAATTTTTATTCTTTTTTAAAATTGTCTCTAATAAAAAAAACCATGAAACTCATTTTAATTACTCGATATAAAATTTTAAGAGGTTTTACATCTCTAACAATATTTGTAACATGTTTCTACATAAATGTTGACAAATGCCCATAGTGACCAATTCAAAATAACTTCACAATTATCTTTAATAATCTTCTTATTATACAATTTAAAATAATTTCATAATTAATTACAATTAATTCCTAGAGGAGTTAAGATGGTTTGGATTTATATGTGGCGATTCCACAGCAAAAACGTGCACAAATAGAAAATCATGACCATGAAAGCTGTATCATAATTATTATAATTATGACTAATATTAACAAAAACAATTAATTGCTCCCTAAATTTTATAGATAGATGTGAATATTATTGCTATCATTTTCTTTTCATAATTCTCTAATAAAATTTTATTCCTTACAATATTTTATTTCATAGACCATATATGGCACATATTGTACCGTTTAAGAGAACAAAAGAAAATAAAAATAAAAATAGTTAACAAAAAAAAATGAACATTAATTTTGGATAAGTGATACTGAGATTTAAAAAATAGTATTTTAGAATAGATAATGATTACAAAATAGTAAAATTTAATTATTTTAATATTAAAATTATTTTTATAAAACAGAAGTTTTATAAATTGAATTTTATTATTTTAAAATATATATGATTTTTTATATTTTTTTAAGTTATAATTTTTATTGAGTTGATTATTTCGATGAGTTCTTTAATTTGAATTTTTAATTTCTTTTTTTAGTAAGTTTTAACTTATTTTTTTTCATTCTTAGTTTAATTTCGTTCGTACATGAATTTTTTCGCGTTTGTTTGTGTCGGTGTAGTTTTCTTATTTTTCTTTAAATTGTTAATTTTTATTGAATTGATTATTTTAATAAGTTCTTTAATTTGTACTTTTAATTTCTTTTTTAGTAAGTTTTTAATTTATTTTCTCACATTCTTTGTTTAATTTTGTTTGTATATGAACTTTTTCCGATTTGTCTGTGTTTGTGTGATATTTTCTTGAATTTATGCTATCAATATTTTATTGACATAGTCAGATCGTTTTGATGTTTTCTTTATGCTTAGATAAAGATACCTTGTAAGTTAGGAGAAATTTTTACTGTTTGGATTGTGAACTGCATAGTCAAGTAAAGGAAGCTAGTCTTGACATGTGTTGTGCAAGTTTTAATGATTTGATGTTTTACACGTTGTTGATGTATTGATTTTAGGTGAAATTGATTGTCTCAACTAAATATGGTTTGATGTATTTGTTAATATGGTTTGGTATCGTTTGGATGATAACTTCACGCTTGATTTTATGTTGATTGAGATAATTCAGAATTTGAATAATTAAGCAAATTAGTACGAGCTCCTATGTTTTAAAAATATTCGAACCAATTTACTAGGATAGGAGTATCAATTTGATCAATTGAATAAATCCATCACAAAATGCAATTGTTGACATCTCATACAACAATAGGATACTAATGAGCGTCACTTTTTGTGAAAGGTTTGATGTTAAACGCTATAAATGTCACTGTCCGTCACTTATTTGGTAATCTCCAATACCCTGAGAGTAGTAAACAAACACCTCTATTGGTAACTAGAAACAATGTAGATCAAAGGTATTTGATTTTCCAATTGTAGAGCACAATAGCTTCCCTCTTAATTTTCTCTTTTAATAGGATAAAGAGAAATAAATCCCATTAAAGATAGGACCATAACCATTTTATGTAATCTTTGTGACTTATTTTTTCTAAAACATTAATATTTATAATTGGTCATTCACCAAATTAGAATATTGGTTATGATATCTACATAGTTAATATTTCATGACATATATGCTCATACCTATTAATATAATTAATTATATTACTTTACTATTGTAGCTAATAATATAATCACATTATTATTATTCTTATTATATGTGTGACCCAAATTGCTAACCGTTTGGCACTAAATGCTAGAGAGATATGTCATTTAATGTCACCGTGGATGGTTATTTTCTCTACTTATCCTCTCTTGTTTTTTAGTTGTTTTGATTGACTGATATTCATCTTGTTTATGACTTTAATGGTTAGTAATCAAGGAATTTCATGAAGAAATTCTTATTGTTGTAACTTTAATGTATGCATTGATATATGAGATTCACCAAAGAATATCCTGATATTCCAATAACCATTTATACTCGAGTAAAATATAATGAGTTATTTGGTGAAAGTTGTAGGAGGTTTAGTCGATGAGTTTGCTTGGCCTAAGATGCGAAGGGGATTAACCTTGGTGTGGATGAGTGATAACCCCTTTGATTTTGACTCTATAGAGTAGTAGATGTCACCACAAGTGTATACTTTCAATAAATTATGATATCAATGACATGTATCCAAATAACTGAGTTTGGAGTAATTTGTCTTGTGTGCATATGCATTCATTGTTATTATTCGTGCTTAGATTGTATATATATTGTACACTAGCTTATCCTTTTGTATATTTTGGCGTGAGCAGATGAGAATGTAAATGGTAATGTGTTTCTAGGAGAAAGTAACGATACTCTAGAATAGTTCCATAACTTGTGGTGATTTCTTTATATATGAATTAGTTTTTGAGAAGTTTCTGTTCTATTGAGTTTATTTGTATATATTTTATTATTATGATTATTATTAATATTATGTATATGTTTGACTTTTTTTTATAGATTTTATAATGTCTTATTTAATAGTTTTATACAATGTGATGCTAAAGTCACTTTAAAAATGTATAAAAAGTTTTCAAAAACTAAATTAAAAGAAAAATTAAAATTAAAATTAAAATAAAATATTAAAAGTTAAGAAAACTAAAACACAAGTGGCTATATCTCATATTAAAATTTAGTAACAAAAATATGATTTTTTTCACCAAATTAACTTTGTAGAATATAAAAAAAAAGAACTAAACTGATAAAAAAAAAAAACATAGTATATGTTTTATATAATTGATTTTAAAATATAATTATCATATAAATAATACTATCATCATAAATTTAAAATTTATATTTTTGAATAAAACTTATATCTTTAATTTAAAAATATTTTGTTTTTTAGGAAATTCGGATATTATATTATATTAAAATGATTATTATTAAGTTTTAAATGTTACATGATACAATAACACTCCTAAAAAAACTAAATATAAGATATGGTGATTCTTAACACAGTGATTATTTTAAATATTTAATTTAATATATGTATGATAGATTTTCTTTGTAAGAAAATTGAAAAGATAGATCTTAGATTAAGAAAGTGAGAGAAGACGTGGTGGAGAAGTAAAGAAGAATTTGAAAATTTTTATAAACCATAAACTATTGGTATTTGAAGCCATCTATTAGTATATTCCTTCTCTGCGTGGAATCAACTCAATATTTTTTCTTTAAAATTTAATATTCTTATTTTATTCCATTGATATGAAGTAAATGCATTGTTTATTTACAATCATAATCATAGTGGATGATTTAAATAATACTCGTGCCCCTTATTCTTTTTTGTTTTTCTTCAAAAAGATGCCATGATTAGAGAAATTATGAAAGATTCAACATAATAATTTTATATACTCGAGATAAATGTGTCAATTAATCACCACGAAAATGTTATCATTTAACAAGGATTACTTTTTAATTATATCAAATATTTTTTGTTTAAAAAATAATTATATCTTATGAGTTTTTGATTAGTTAAAGACTGGATGGTCAATTATAATTTAAATCATTTAGTAAATCTTTATGAACTCGGTCATTATTAAATAAATCGGTTGATCATAAATAAAAAACACATTAATTTTAATATTGATCAATATAAAAATATAATTATACATTAAATTATGATTAAATTAACATTAATTAAAAGTTCATATAGAAACCTAAAAATAAAAGTTTAAAATAATGAAATAAGTGATTTATGTTTATTGTATCATTAATTTTCACTTGTAAATAATATTTCTGTTAATAAATCCAAACAGTTTGGACAATTAATTCCCTAACAATATTTATTGATTATAATTTTTTACAATTTGACAAATAAAATTTGAAAATATTTACGGAATGATAACTGATATTTTATTATTAATAATAATGAGCTTTTTATTTTACAATTTGGATAATATGTATGAATTTGTTGGGATATTAAGGATCTGTTTAATTTGAGATTTTGTTTGCTTGAAGTAATAAACTTTATATTTTTCAAAGTGAGTTTAACCAAATCACGAAGTAACGATAAGTGGACCAACTATGAAATAAATATGTGATTTATGGATTGTGGTCAACCATTCATAAAGTTTAGAAAATAAATGTTCTTACATATTTTTCACATTTTATTCTACTTTTTAGGAAATAACTTTGATTTATTATAATTGAAATAATTTTTTGACATTTATTTTTTGTGTTTAACTAATTGTTAGTTCTTTACAACAATATAATAATAGCAATATCAAATAATTAATATTATTTTTATAATTAGACGTAGGAGTACTTTAATTATAAATATGTCAACATTTTTATTATAATTCAAATAATCAGTGATTAAAGCTAATAATTGTTTAACCAACTTCTATACACGTCAATTAATTAAAACTTTTTAATTACATATTTTGTTATTTAATTTATCACTTATAACATTTTATTAAAAAATAATAATTTTATCAATCCATTAATATTTTAATGAAAAGACAATGTGCAAAACAGTACAAAAACTAAAATACCCTCTGTTGGTTTTTCAAACCAATATAGTTATGTTGTTTTTAAAATTTTCTTAGGAATACTTTCTTATCTCATTAAAGATTTAACAGACTAATCAAACATTATAATAAAAGAAAGACATTAAGTGATAAAATGAACTGAATGATAATATTATGTATAATCAAAGCTTTAAATTTTTAACTGTATTTATTTTGAATATATTCTTTGAATATTGTAGAAACGAATAAATAATAAGTTTATCTCATAGAATATATTTTTACAAATATTTTAATTTATCTAAAACACTGTTTTTTTTTATCCTATATAAATTAATTTAAACTTTTATCTTTAACTGAAGATTCTGGCAAACTTTGAAAATAATTATTCAAATACACTAATTATTTCAGTTAAATAAAACCTCTTTTCACTATCAACAAAATAATACTATATAATTAATTGTCACTTGAAAAAAAACCATTTATATCTGGCGGTTATATTAAATAACAGTATTTTATTACAAAACATGACAGTATATTATTAAAATATAATAATTGAAATCAGTTACATTAAACAGCTAATTAATCTTAATTAAGATGATTGAAAATTTATTTTGGTATTAAAAAAGAAAGAGAAGGTTCAAAAAAACAATAAAGAAAAAAGAGAGAGAAAGACTCACACATTTCACATATAGAAGCTGACAAATATTTTGGAACACAGGTAGAGAGAGAAAATGCAAACACGCAAACCAGAGAAAACACTAATTTTGTGTCTTTTAAAATTGTTTTACTGCTTTGCATTTCTCATTATGATTTTCATTCACTCCTTCATTTTGTTTTTCTTTTTAATTTTATTTTTTGTGTGTGGATGCAGTAGTTTTCTTCTCTTCTCTGCTTCCTTCCCTGACAATCTCATTTTCACTTCCTTTTCATCTGAGACCCAAAAGCTGCTCCTGCTTCTTCTCCATTCCCCAAAACCATCCACTCTCTAGATTCATAGAAAAAGCTGCTTTTTTTCCTCTTTTTCCCTTGGTTTCTGATTTAATTCAATTGAACCTCTCTTTTTAATTTTAATTTTTTGTCCCTTTTGAATTTTTGGTGTCATTGTCTTTGTTAAGGGAGTTTTGTATGTGCCATTTCTTGTAAATTTTTGAGATTTGTATTGTAGTTCTTGTGGGGTGTGTGTATTCTGGAGCTCGTGTTTGATGTAAAGTTCGTGGCCTTTTGGGGGAGTTTTGTTGTGCTTTTTTGTTTGTGTTTGGAAGCGCGAAGAGCTTCTGTTTGATCAAACAGAAGCTCTTTGTTGGTGATTTTTTTTAGAATTTTCTGCTGGTGATCTCATTGGAAACCCGAGCTTCTTGAGGCTCGGGATCTGAATTGTGAAGATGGATTCAAATTCAACAAAGGAGAAGCTGCAGAACATTGATGCTGTTGCAGATGAAGCCGACCTTAAGTCTTGCTATATGCAGAAGTTCAGGCTGTATGAGACTCTCTCGGTAAATATGTCTAATCCTTCTTACAGATACATTATTTTTTGACCATGATCTAGATATGAATTTCTTTTTGGTTCAGCATGTTTATTTTTTCTTTTATTGATTTAAAGATTTAAGATGTTGTTTTGTTTGGGTTTGATTTTTGAATTTCTTTCTTTCTTTCCTTTGTCGAATTCATGATTATGTGCACAAATTCAGCAATAAATCATAATGTTTTTGCATTGGGAAAAGGAACTAAAATTATGTGGAAAGTTTGGTTTTCTATATGAGGAGCTTTCCATTTGGGATTTGGATACATGTCATTGTGAGATTGGTTTTATGAGTTATTGTCTTGTCTGGATTCTGGTGAATTTCGTTTCAACATAAGGCATTGATGAGTGTGCCTGACTTTAATCATTCAAAGCAGTTCTTTGTAACTTTCATTTGTTTTCGTCATGATGCTTGTGTTGTCTGACTATGTTTACACTGCCTTTTGTTTATTTTCCCCCTAAATATTTTATTTTTGGTTTACCTACGTATAATGGATTATTAAACACCTAAACTTTGTTGTCCACTTTGAGCTTTTTGACACCAAATTCATTGGATCTTACTGCAAAATTTTGTGATATCTACTGATTGAGTGTTTAACAAGCATTCATTGGGAAACCAGGGTTATTGTTTTTTTTTTTCTTTCATCAATTTCATGCATCTGGTCGGATCTGGAATATAGTTTGGTTTCAGTCTTTTATTTTGGAATTCTAAATTACTGAAGTTTGTCATGAAAAGGTGGCCACTTCATTTCTGTTCTTCTCTTACTACCCTGTATCCCAAAAAAATTGATGTGAAATATATGCACAAATTTTGATGAAAAGGGATAAAGGTAAGAAAAGGAACCTTAATTATTGAACTAAACTGCTATATTCTTATTCAGGAAAATGAGACCGACCTTGAAGGAAAAAAAAGTGGTAAAGTTGTCAATGTTAATCTTCTCGTAAATGTGTCACCTTCATTTATGTCTTACTTTCACATAGTTTATGTTTTCCATCTCAAAATCATTGCTTGTCCATTTTGTCCTGCTCTCCTCTGTAATGCAAAATTGAGTAGCCTTCTAAATATATCCAGAAATTTTTATGAAAATGGGGCAAAGGAAAAAAGGTTAACTAAAATCATTTTATTAAAGTGTTACATTCTTATTCAGGAAAGGAGACCTAAAAAGGAAAAAATTAAATTTCACTTCTTGTTTCTTACAGATCCTGTCACCTTCATTTGCCTCCACTCTCACATATTTTTGTTTTTTCTGTCTAAAGCCACTGCTGTTATGTTCTTGTCTTATTCCCCTCAATCTGGAAAAAAATGAGTAGCCTTGTTCAGAAGCTTCGATTAAATTGGAGCAAAACTGAAAAAATGTAGAATAAGAAACAATATAATTAAACTGTTTTAGTGGGAAGCGAGACCTAAATGAGAAAGGTTGATAGAGTTAGAATCTGAATTTTGTTTGACGTTAATCACTTGATCTTCTCACTCATGTCACCCTCATTTGTCACGTGCTTTCACATCATTGTCTCTTGGTCTATCAGCCATACTTTTTGTTTGAAATGGTAATATAATGATGTTGATTGTTGTTCTCTGGATAGAATGTTGTTTTCGTTTTCTACTTTGAATTTATTGTTATAACTATGAGAGAATGACACCTGTTGAAGTTGTTAGGGTTTACAGAAAGCATCGTGTCTGGTTCAAGCAATAAATTGCTCATTTCATATACATTCCATGCGCTACATGTAATATGTATGCAATTGTTTATAACCTTGCATGCTCAATGTGGCATTGTCACAATGTCTGGAAACTGCATAGTGCTTAAAACCCACCCTCTAAATCTGGACTAAGTAAAACTATTTCTCATTTGACATTTAGGTTCATATTGACACCATCCCTTGACACCTGTATGCATTAAATGACTATTGTGCTGGTTTTTGTTATGTTAGAAAATAAAACTACTTTCAATTGTTTAGAAATAAGTTTGCCATTAAATTTAGTTGTTTTTATTAGTGCTACACAGAATGTTAGCCTAGGTGTTCTTTTCCTTTATTAATATTTTTTAAAAATTTTGTCTATGCACATAATATAACTACAAAGCACTATCATTGTGGTCTTACAACTTTTCTACACTCAGAAATTTTACATGATCGGAAGAGACAAAAACAGAACATTTTGGAGGGTCTTAAAGATTGACAGATTGGAACCATCTGAATTGAATATCGTTGAAGATTCAGCAATATACTCAGAAATTGAGTGTTGTGACCTTCTGAGGCGGGTACATGAAGGAAACAAGTCTACAGGAGGGCTTAAATTTGTAACAACTTGCTATGGAATCATTGGTATTTTTCTTTTTCTGTATAAGATCTAAATTGTTATTATTATCCTAGTCTTGTTCCTCACATTTTTCATCAGAATAGATAATAATTTTTTTTCATGTGATTAGGATTTATCAAATTTCTTGAACCATATTACATGCTGCTTATAACGAAGCGAAGGAAGATTGGCACAATCTGTGGTCACAATATATATGCTATCACAAAGAGCGAAATGGTTCCAATTCCACATTCTACCGTGCGATCCAAAATGGCTTATTCTAAGGATGAGAACAGGTCTTTAGTCAATTTTGCATGTAATTGTAATGTGTCTATGGCAAATTTAAAGAGAAATGTAGAGAGTAGCGTCGAGAAGTATACTTTGTCCATTGTACTTAGATGTTATGAATTACAATTTTTTATTGAGTTCATTACACTGCGCTGTTAAAACATTCTGTTAGAGCATAGTTGTGTTGAAATTATACATTTTGGAGTGTTTATGTGTACTGTATATGTTGATTGTCTCTCTTCAGTCTGTATCCACAATGTGGGCTTCTTCAGAGCAACCTTCTCATCTTTCTTTCTGTGGTACACTTTAATCATCTCTTAGTTGTGAAATAGAATCAGTAATGCTTCTTCAAGATTTTGGAGTCATGTAATATGTATATTGTATAGTGTATACCTCCTTTGTTCTACATTTATTGTCATTTAATTTCCTGCAAATGTACAGGAGCAATCTTCATTGCTGTTATGTAACTTTTTGATTGAGAGAAGGTATTGCCAAGGTTTCAAGTTCAACTGGGAGATCACTTTATTTTTAATTTTTTGATACTTTTGGTTAGAGTTATCGGTTTCATAAGTTGATTTTAGTCAATTTCTTTCACTTTTATTTATTTATGTAAAAACCATCTTATTAATGGGCTTTGCTCTTTCTTCTGTGGTGATTTAGATACAAGAAGCTTCTATGCAGTGTGGATCTTGCGAAGGACTTCTTTTTCAGCTACTCCTACAATGTTATGTTTAGTCTTCAACGCAACTTATCTGATCATAATACTACAGGGCAATCGCTATATGATACCCTTTTTGTTTGGAATGAGTTCTTGACTCGTGGAATCAGGAATAATCTCCAGAATACTTCATGGACTGTAGCCTTAGTACATGGCTTTTTTAAACAGGTACAATTTTCTTTGTTGGCTAACTAACAGATATTTTTTTGAAGGTAACCACTGTAGTTAATAATAGTATTATTGCTATTGAGTCGTGAATGTTTTACCTGTTTCTTAGCCTGATATATGATTTGAGTATCTAACACCTATTTTTCTGTGGAGTGAAACTAATCTTATTTGTTTGCATTTCCTTTAATAGAGTTCATTCTGCATTTATTAAACCATAAATTGTTAGTTTTTTAGTTGTACTACATTGGGAAATTCATTCCACAAGTCCAGGTTTGATTAAATTTACCTTAGGAAGTTTTTCTAACTTCTTATTCTGACTAACTTTTAATTGTCATTTATTGGCTTCTAGATTCATCTTAGTAGTGCCACTGCCAGAAAAATACTAGTATTACGAATTCCAAGAAAGTTATCTTGTTGACAAGTGTTATGGTATGCAGGTCAAACTTTCCATATCAGACAGTGAGTTCAACTTGACTATCATTGCTAGGCGCTCACGGCATTATGCTGGGACCAGGTTTATATATTTTTGAGGCTTTTCTCATGTTTGTTAAAATTAAAATTTCATTCTATTTCATATCAATGCACTTGTGCAGATATTTGAAACGAGGAGTTAATGAAAAGGGTAGAGTAGCTAATGATGTTGAGACAGAGCAGATAGTCTTTACAGAAGCTCGTGATGGACACCCTATGCAAATCAGTTCTGTGGTGCAGAACAGGGGTTCAATCCCTCTTTTCTGGTCTCAGGAAACCTCTAGATTGAATATAAAACCGGACATTATATGTATGATATGGAAGCAACTATCCTCTGCTACTTATTTTGTTTTGAAATTTGTGCTGATTACTCATTGTCTTTACTTTTCTTTAGTATCAAGAAAGGACTCTACTTTTGAGGCCACAAGACTTCATTTTGATAATCTTGTCAAAAGATATGGAAAGCCAATTATTATTCTGAACTTGATAAAGGTAGGCTTTTCCATATATGTAACTGAACCGTTAAGCAAGTTTGTTTTCTTTTTCATTTCTCTAGACCAAAAGATTTTCTACCTTATATATTCTTTTGTCTTCTCTGTTTAAGACACGTGAGAAGAGGCCTCGAGAAACTATTCTGCGAGCCGAGTTTGCAAATGCTGTTAGGTATATTAATAAAAGTTTGAGAGGGGAAGATCGCTTGAGGTTCCTTCATTGGGATCTGCATCGGCATTCAAGATGGTAACTTACTCTTCCCTTTTTTGTCCATCCAGTTCAGGTTTATTCATGGGGTGTTATTTTATTAAATCAATGACCTTTAGCAGCAAAGCTACTAATGTATTGGGACAGCTGGGAAAAGTGGCTGCATATGCGCTGAAGCTGACAGGCATCTTCTACTCTCCAGTGACACCAAATATGAGGCTAGATGGATTATCCCAATATTCCTACTCTGAGTAAGTTTCGGTCCAGTTTACTTTTGTACTAATTATGCAACTTGACATTTCATTTGATTACTCTACAATTGTTTTTGCCTCGATGTTATTGCTAGTAATTTTATTTATCATGGAATAACTCCCTCAAAAAGCTTGAGCTATTAGGTGAAGATTCTTGTATTTTTTTTAGTTAATATCTTAAATAAAATGCCTATTGTGAATGAGCTTTCTGGGCCTGAAGCACAGACAATGCACATGCTGATCCTACCATCTGCTGAAACCTTTTAGTCCTGAAAGCTTTGAAATTATGTTGTGCACCAAGTCTTCTAAAAGCATAAGCTGTTAGGTAAAAACTCATGAATGGTTGGTTTTTTACTATCATTTGTTGATGATCTTTTTTGTAATATAATGCAGGAATAACAATGTCATTGATCACTGTATCACAGAAGAAGCCAGCATAAATAAGAATAATGTTGATACAGAAACAGAAACTAGCAACTGTTATTATAGGGATGATGAGAACAAAGATTACGGTGTCAAACCCCAGATGCTTCAATCCGGGGTGTTGAGGACTAACTGCATAGACTGTTTAGATCGTACCAATGTTGCTCAATATGCTTATGGACTAGCTGCACTTGGACGTCAGCTTCAAGTTTTAGGATTTATTGAATCCCCACATATTGATCTTGATAACCCTTTGGCTGGGGAATTAATGGAAGTCTATGAGTCCATGGGAGACACATTAGCCTTTCAATATGGGGGTTCTGCAGCACACAACAAGGTAATCTCTCTAGTTTAGGAGTTTTGACTTTATACCATTCAGAAATTCTGCATGACTGCGTCCAAAGTGTAAGATGGAATCCAAAATGACGCAAGTTAATCTAATGCTGCAAGCTTGTTGCTTTTATTAGGTTGTCTCCAGTGAAAATATGCCTCTTTTGCCAGACATGTATTTGATTCACAACTTTCTGCTATAGTGTTTAATTTGTTGTTGGTTTGGTTGATTGTATGCATGCAGTTATTACTATTACATAATTCTTGTTTAAATGGGCTCCCTATATTTTTAAAACTCATACTGAATCAGGATTATTTTATAACCTTGGCAAAACCCTAATCAAGATACTGAATTATAGTTGTTTAAAGGACCTAAAAGTTTATTTAAAGTTCTGAAATAGCTCAAACAATCATTGATATTTAACCTTAATGATTAATTTACTATGGAGAGGCCACCACAATTTTCGCAAAGTTTTGAAAGAGATCTAAATTTGCCACTTGTTATTTTTTCCTTGCATGAAATTTTTTTCTGATTAGTGATTACCGCTCACTCCTTTATATTGTGATTGCTTTGCTATTTTTTAGATATTTTCTGAAAGAAGAGGTCAATGGAAGGCAGCAACACAGTCCCAGGAATTTATTCGAACCCTACAACGTTATTACAATAACACATATGTAGATGGTGATAAACAAAAAGCAATTAACTTGTAAGTTAAATAAGCCCATTTGTTTACTTGTATTTTTGCATAATTTTTTTCCATATCTAATATGATTTATGAGTAAACACTAGCAGTTTTTGTGAGTGGAGTGTATTAGAATGATATGGCTATTGTTGTTTTTGTTATTGTTTGGGTCAGATTCTTGGGTCATTTTCAGCCGCAACAGGGAAAACCAGCACTGTGGGAGCTTGATTCAGATCAGCATTACGCTGTCAAGAGACATGGCCTTTATTTAACAGATGGCAGCGTTAGGTAACGAGTGGATTATTGAGTTGCACTAGTTTTTGTCCTTTTCATTTAATCAAGCGTTGAGTTTTAAATTTTCAAGAATTTAATTCGCATATATGATCTTCTGATATTTTGTCAAACTTCAGTTATAATTTTTCTGTTTGGATCCATCTTTAACTTTGAGCGTAATCCTCAAGCTGAAAATATTGGTCAAGCATATAGATAGATATTGATGATTTGAGTGAGAGAATACCTTTTCAAATAAATGTTTGTAGTTTCAGTAGTATTGATGGTGTTTGGTTTGACTTAATCTATGTAATAGAAATATTATATAGGCAAAGCGTAATCTCAAATTTACTCTTGTCTTCTGAGGATGAAAGCAAATGAGTACAAGTTATATGTTCCTTGTGTATTTTATTAAATGATATTGTCTTTAATTATGTATTTCTCTGTGTGAAGATTGACGCTTTTCCTTTATATTGGCAGGTCAACTATTACGAGATCTCTATCAGATGGTAACATTCTCGGTGAAAGTGATGCTTCCATTAGGAACTTGAATGATACAAATTGTCAGAAATCATCTGAAAAACCTGATAAGCATTTCCGTTCGGGATCTACGCCGGATATCTTTGTTTGTGGAAGTGATATTTGTCATTGCAGGTATGCTAAGTTGGTATTTTGCATGCTAAATCAAGGCACGTAATGTAACTTATCTGAAAGGCCAGCTGAAAATTTGATAATAACACAGCCTCAGAGTTAGGCAGAACTGGGTTTCTTATTTGAATTGCATTCACTCTACTGAATTATATGATAGGTTATCTAGGGTCGTAGGAGGAACCATGCTATCAGTTGCTACATGCTTTGTAGGGCACTAGGTCCTGTAAAGGAGGGTCGATTAGGCCCACATAATCTCTTGTTTAAAAAGTATTTCATGCAAACCTCACTACTGTCTGGAATTTTTTATTATATTTTAATTGTGGGAGGGGAAATGAAAGATTCTTTTGTCTCCCCAGGAAACCCTTCCTTAAGCATTATGACTTTAGAGTATATAGACACAATGTCACTTTTATTTGTTTTATAGAGTATCTTTTTTAGATGTTCTCTTAGAAGTGGTTTTCAAGTTTCATCATGTATAATGATTATTTCCTTATTAGAGAAATATTATGTCATAAAGAGGGATTAGTGTTTTTTGTATGATGTATCACATCACTAAGAGATATTTCAGTCACGTCTAAATTCCTATAATTTCAAGTGTTTTAAATATTTTAAAGTTCCCAAACTTATTTAACCCGGGTCAGCATGACAACATCATATTTTGCTAGGTGGTAGGTTTTTTCTACTCCGAGTTTGTTAGAAGCAATTTTGTTAAAGAAGTGTAAAGTAATAAGCTGCTGCCTTAATCTTTTGTAAATACTACTACTTCTGAGTGCTTATTTCAGAATTGTTATCTTTTTTTGTTACATTTGATTTGCCCTTCACAAGAGAATATACAGGAGACTGAGTCAGGCACCTTAGTAACCTGGTCTTTTATGTATACTATGCTGCATAGTTTGAGCTGATATGATTTACTAAATAAATCCAAGTTTTTTGACAGTTTTTGTTTTTTCAAATCATACAGGCAGATATACGGAGGAGTGGTCAAGGGTAAAAATTGTGAGAGTGGTCATATTTGTTACGATGAACATGGTGATGCATGTGACTGCTCCAATTTCCTTGATGTGGACTGGCTTTCTTCTTCTGGAAATTCCTGTGAAGAGGAGTTACTTGAAAGGTAGTTCTAAAACTTTGATTAGTAATCACATACCCGTGACATCTTTAATTACATAGATTTTAAACTATGGTCTTTCTTCACCATTGTGTTATGCTTTCCTTGAATCTTTGATCAGAGGTGGAGAGGCACATGTGAAATGGGTGAGAGAATAAGAATGCTTTTATCACAGAATTGATTATTTCATTTAATTTGTGAGGATCATCTTTGAATTAAAAATTTGATGAGGAGAGAGTGATGGAATTGTGCCTTCCTTTTCTTTATGCAATACCCAGATATTGTGCAATTATGACTTATGGGAAGCAAGATTTTGACTTTAGGGGAGATAATAAGAGGGAGGGAAAGCATTTTATCTAGCTCAGCAAATGTTGAAGTGTCTAGCTGGTGTTATATCTAGAAACCTTCAATCACCTCTTCCAATTAAAGCATATTACTGAGAGGATTTTATCTTTAGATTGTAGTAAAATGTTAGTCTTGGGTTTTGTACTGAAGTGAATCCTCAAGTGAAATTAGGAGGGGATGAATTTCCTTTTTAGTTGTTTTCTTAGAGTGAGCAATACTTGCACCATGTGCAAAGTCCTCAATGGATTCTCAGACTAAGTGCTCACCCACTGGCACATGACTTTGTTGTTATTGTTGAAGGACAATGAAGAAGTAGTAAGATGTTCTTATCTTTTTCTTTTCAATGCTTGTTTTGCTATATATTTGAATAAAAGCAGTCGAGAAATTTAAGTAATATCAATATTTTGGAGTAAAAACCCCGTTCTTGAGCTCGGGATTAGTCTGCATTTTTCAAGGTTTTGTTGTTGACAAATGCCAATGTTGTTGGTTTTACAGGTCAACCAGCATCTCCTCGGAGAATATCGCAAATGAACTAGTAACCACTGAAACATCTGCTAGTGAATCTGGATCCAGCCTTAAGGTCAGTGTATGTTAGTTTGCAGAGCCATTACAGAATAACATATCACTTCCTCTGAGGACGAAATATGATTCACTAACAGTTCTCTAAGAAGAAACAAAGGAAGATAACTTCCAAAGCCTTAAACAACAATAGGGCCTTTCTGTAATTCTTGTATGCCCTATAAATTGTTCTGAATATCACATTTGCTTCTGAACTTGTGTTTAGAACTTAGAAGATCAACTTGACAATGCAAATACATTAGCATGATATTTACAAGTATTGAGAGCCTAGTTTCAACAACTGGGACCTCAGTTTTTGTCCACAAATCCTCTACCATCTTCAACACTAAAAATTCTCAGAATCCAACTGTCAAAGTACATTCATTTTCCTACATTCAACTATGATAAATGTCCAATGTCAGTGTAAAACCAATTTATCCTACCATCCAATCACTCATTGTCATGTAAAGTCCAAGACAACACATGTGTTTATGTTGGTGTTAAAGACATTTTTCAATGATGTTTAGTACATTCTTGTCTTGCATGAAGCCAAGTGGTGGCTAAAATCTGCATTGAATGTATTTCAGGGAAGGCAGAGTGCAGAAGAACTGAACAAAGATAGGAAGTACAGTGAAAGGTTTGAACGTTGGGTAAATGAAGGAGAGATGCATTTGCATTTTGCTTGAGAGAATATAGTGTCTTAACTATTATGATCCCATCCGAAGGATTTGGGGGCTTCTGACTTGCTGTACATAAATAAAAAATGGTAAGAATATCATCCAAAAGCAGACAAATAGCAGCAGTGGCAGCAGCTGACAGGCTGAGTTTTGTTCATGGGGGCAACAACATTTGAGTTACTCATTATAGTTTTCCTTCAATAGCATCCATTTGGGAGGTAATGGTAGATGTTAATAGGTAATTCATTTTTCTTCCTCCCAAAACTTACCGCAATATCATCATCATCAACCCTGTACATAATTTAAAGTGAAAAACCAAAAAAATGCATAGCTGCTTCTGAGGTTATAACTGTTCAAGAAATCATATGCAGACAACATTTTTGGTTCCTTGGGATATTTGAGGTTCTATTTCCTTTGGCTTTTAACAGATCTTATGAGAGGCTGGAGAGAGAAGAAATAACTTTTCTATATATAAAGTTTTCTTTAAATAAAAATTAAGTTGGTTAAGCTTTTTTAAGTATCAGTCAATATTATTCTTACCTTTTCATTCAACAAATAGTTTTTCTTCAAAAATTCGTATAATTTACTTAGACTCACATGATTTAGTTTTAATATTATATGTAATTTTGAGCAAAAACTATTATATTTTTAATTAAATAAAATAAAAACCGTTTTGTTCATAATGTAATGGATATATTATCAATCTTTTTTATTAATAAAATGATAAATTACATATAGTTTATTATGTAATATAAAATCAAAATTATATGCAAGCGTCTTTAAATGATATTTTGTTAAAAAATTATATAAAAATTAGTGTTTATGATATATTAAAAAGACACGCTGGTTAATTGTATTTATCTTAATTTAAAACATTTCTTATTACTTAAATTATCTTAAATAATATTTTTCGTATTTAGTAGGGGGTAATTATGTTAATGGTAATGACTAAATAAAAAAAAATTATAGCTAAAACATAACTCAGGGACTTTTGATGTTACACGATGAAGATCAATTATAAATTTTATACAATTTGAGTCCTTTGAACATTTTTTTTACCATTTAAAACATTCAGCCTTCTTCATTGAATAAACTCATATAATTTTTCAAATGTGTAAAACTTTATTTTTTTTAAGACTCTTGGCACATTGTCTCTTATCAGTGAAATAGTAAATGATGAATCTAAAAAACTGTTACGATAATTTTGAAAACACAATAAAACTTATAAACTAACTTTCTTAATAAGTATAAATTAATTAAAAATATCTTAAATTTGAAGACACGAAAAAGCCAGTTTAAGAATATTTTAATCGAGTTAGATAAATGTTGTATGTTTTGGTAGTTAAAATCGAAATATTTGCAGGTGAGTAATATAGTTGAAAATAGTTTTACCCATAAATAAATAACTCAATTATGTTTATGAAAAAAAAATTGAAACATTTTTTAAGAATAATTTGATACAATTTATGTAATTTTGTATAATTGTTTTCCCACGTATGTAAAGTTTCTTTATTTGAAAATCTTGAGATTTAGTTATTGAGCTTAATTTATCGAACAAAGTCAACATTTTTATTCGCTTTAAATAACATGCTTCTAAATGTTTATAAATGCAATGTTGTTTATATTTCACTAAATTGTTATATTTATAAAATTGTCATTATGCTTGAATCTCATTATAGTGTGATGATTGTTGAATTAAAATTTATTGATATTTATTTTATGTTGGGATACATGGTTTTGAATGGTAAATTTTACATACGAGTTATTATGTGAATTATGTATTATGTGGAATGAAATATAAATATATATATATATATATATATATATATATATATATATATATATATATATATATATTTCAATAGTGATTTTACATCACTTACTTTTTCAATTTAAACAAAGGTTAATTTCAGACAAAANGTAAATTTTACATACGAGTTATTATGTGAATTATTCTTAAACTCTATTTTATTATTATTATTCATATATATATATATATATATATATATATATATATATATATATATATATATTTCAATAGTGAACTTACATCACTCACTATTTCAATTTAAACAAAGGTTAATTTCAGACAAAAAAAAATAATGTTCTCGAAAATAATCCTTTTTATTAGTCATAATGATTGGTAGGCCTTCTGTTACTGGGCTTGTTCGTTGGTTGTCCATCTTTTAATTGGGCCTGCTGTTGACTGACCCGTTAGCCTAAAAACCGAAAAACTCATTGGCGAAACTTCTGCGGCGCGCGGTTTCTCTTCTGAGGTCCTATCTGCACTCACTGAAACACTAGGATTTTCGAGCTCTTGTTTCGGAGTTAACATAACCATGGCCGCCACAACCAACGCCGCTGCCCCGCCGCGCCAGCTCTCTCCAAAGGAAACCGACATCCAGATGATGTTGGCAGCCGACGTTCACCTGGGCACCAAAAACTGTGATTTCCAAATGGAGCGCTACATTTTCAAGCGCCGCAACGATGGTAACTAACATTTTTTTTATCTCTATCGGTACACAATAGACAACCGCGTCGTGTTATATAATTTTGAATCTGAAATAGATGCAGGAGGAGAATATGGTTTTGACTTGTCGTGGTTTGGATTTGGTATTAGGTATTTACATTATCAACCTTGGTAAGACATGGGAGAAGCTTCAACTTGCTGCTAGGGTTATCGTTGCAATTGAGAACCCTCAGGATATTATTGTGCAATCTGCTCGGCCTTATGGTCAGAGAGCGGTTCTCAAATTTGCCCAGTATACCGGTGCTCATGCCATTGCTGGAAGGCACACTCCTGGTACCTTTACCAATCAGCTCCAAACCTCTTTTAGCGAGCCTCGCCTCCTTATCCTCACGGATCCAAGAACAGATCATCAGGTTCATGTTCAACTTAAACTGTATTATGTGAAATGCATATGTTTTACTTTAGCTTCATTTGATATGGTAGTTAGTCCAATTTTCCTTTAAGGAATAGAATGGTGATTGTTGATTCATGTTTTTCAGACAACATGTCTTGGGATGAGAACTTTTTTTGGTTTTTTCTTTCGTGTTTTTCTTTACTTGATGTTGCCTGCGTTGTGATTTTAATATAAATTGTTTTATTTTGCAGCCCATTAAGGAAGCTGCTCTTGGAAACATTCCAACCATTGCTTTCTGTGACACTGACTCGCCCATGAGGTATGTGGACATTGGGATTCCTGCCAACAACAAGGGAAAACACAGCATTGGGTGTCTCTTTTGGCTTCTTGCCAGGATGGTGTTGCAAATGAGGGGTACCATTCGTCCTGGCCTCAAATGGGATGTTATGGTATGTATTTTCTTGGTTGAATTTTCTTAGTGGTATTGTTAATGAGATTATTGGGTTTAATTTGGAGAGAGGCAGATTTTTAGGAGGATATTGAAGAAGACTGTTTTCTTAATCTTTTGTTTTATTATGCAGGTGGACTTGTTCTTCTATAGAGAACCAGAGGAGGCTAAGCAACAAGAGGAGGAGGAAGCTCCTGCTGGTGATTATGCCATCACTGACTATAATCCCGGTGCTATTGCTGCTGATGGCCAGTGGCCCGGTACAATTGATCAATCGTGGACAGATGCAGTTCCCCAACCTATTCCAGCTGTACCTGGTGTNAACTGGGGAGCGCCAGCCTCTACGGATGCTCCTGGTAAGTCATTAATTTGTTTTGACACACTAAACTGAACTTAGTTATTTTACGTATTCTATTGTTTTATGTATATTGTCATCTTTGATGTTGACTGATCATTACATCTGTTAGTTTTCGTTTTGGTTGTCTTTTATCTTTAATTTGTGACAAGATGCAAATACAAATTGCGTGTACATTTGTGATGTCTGGATCTTTGCATTCATTTTTTGTTTAGAAATTGCAGCTGCAGGAGATTGGGGCGAGGCTGTTCCACCGCCACAACAAATCCCTCTTCCTTCTTCCGGAGTTGAATCTGTCCAAGCAAGTGGCTGGGATTAAATTATTGTTTTTGATGCTATGATTTTGCCCCGCTTGCAATTTAGTTTACTCTTTGGAAGTAAAATATGTATCAGTTTTTTTGTAGAAAGGAACTTGTTTTTTGGTTTGAGCGTCAGAAATATTATTATTAACAAACATGGTTCTTGAATGTTAGGTAATGTGATGTTTTTTGAACTTCGTTACCCACTATTTATATTGAGTATTTCGAATATTTCGTGATTGAGGAACCGAGATCCTAGGTTCTATACAGGAGCAGTTCATGGAAATCTAATTTGGCGATGATGATACTTTTTTTTCTTAATTTTATAGAACCTTTACTGGGAATTGCCTTTTCTTTTTCACTGTATGCCTTTGTTTTCCATCTTCATCTACGTTGAATTTTTCTGCATGCTTAATGGAGAATGGGGTATTGATATTGAATATAATATCCCTTAAAGTAGTATTGTATCTAGACATTTTAAGAGATTGCGTCATTTAGCATAAATAGATCTTCAGATGTTCATTAGGTCGAGGAAGATTGCAAGCTTTAAAAGATTGCAAACTCCAGAGTGTTAATACGAAGCAAATTTAGTCAAGTTTTGCTAGAGCGTCTTTCAAGTTTTCGCGACATGTTTGGTCTTGGAAATTTAATAATGATTGAGTAACATTTTAGATTTGAATTTGTTTAGTTTATGAGATGTTGACTGTATCAAATGTGTGAACCTCAAACCCTAAAACAAAAACCCAAAGTTCCAAACCAAACCTCTAAACCCTAACCTCAAACCATGAATTCCGGATCCTAAACCCTAGGTCCTAGATCCTAGATCCCGGACCTCTAAACTATAAATCTTAAATCTTATACCTTAAACTATACACTCTAAACACTACACTCCAGAGTGTACACCTAAACCCTTAAATGTTTAAACCTTACACCTTACATCTCCATAAATCCTAAAACTTTAAATTATACACTCTAAACACTACACTCTACATTGTACACCTAAACCCTTAAATGTTTAAACCCTACACCTTAGACCATTATAAATCCTAAAAGTTCTAAACACTAAAAACCTTGAACCCTAAAAACCAAAATCCCTAAAAACCCAAAAGTCTCAAAAAAATCCAAAATCCTAAAACCCTTAGGCAAAATATGACCGAGTCAACCTCTAGTAATTTGGCTAGATTCGGTGGAGTTGATCTTGATTGAAATTTAATCGAGTCCGTCTTAATCAAAATTTGGTTGAATTCAATTGAGTCAGTCTTAATCAAAATTTGGTGAAATTCGATCTTGTTAACCTCAATCCAAATTCATTCTCACCATTAGTCAAGGATCGCGAGAGATGGATGGATCTAGACCGAAGGTCAAGACGGGCTAAATAGGGACAATGCTCGAGACGGATCAACCTAATCAACACAACTGGCCTAGGTCGAAGGTTGATACTGATGCATCCTGAGTCGAAGGTTAAGATTAGTCAGTCTGACTTAGATCAATTCGGGCTTAAGTTCCAGACAAATTGGTTTGGATCAAGGTTGTGATGATTTGATCTACACTAAGGTCAACTCTGGTCGATTTAGCCAAAAGTTAAGATAAATCTATTCATACTAAAAGTTGAGACGGACAAGTCTAAATTGAAAGTCTAATAATATATTTAAAAAATTAATGTTTTTTCTTGTTTGAAAATAAAGTCCACAAATTGATCTGAACCACATGAATGTTGCAACATTTTAGTCCTATAGATTTTTTGAAGGATAATGATACTTATACAACATTTTTTTGATAACATTTGAACATCATCTACGTGTCATTCTGTGATTGGTCCATGGTGATATTTATAATTACTATTATTGATTGTAAAGTAATTTTGAACCAATCATAAAATGACACGTAGATGATTTTCAAATGTTATCAAAAAAATGTTGTATAAGTATCATTATCCTTTTTTTAAATGAAAAGTTATATGACTAATTTATTTTGTCCCAACCCGCAGGTGAGTTACATCAAACGCGAGAGTCAAATTGACAATTGTAGTAAAAAAAGAATCATTTATAAATAATTTTTAAATTTACTTATGTATTTTGTTTAAAATAACATGTTTCTTTTAAGCTGAAGGTGATTAAGCTGGTAATTGAAGAGATTCATAATTCTGCATTTTAAATAATGAGCATAACATGTTTCTTTTATTCCCGAACTCTTTTTCTAAAAGAATCTCGTGCGTGAAGGATGTTTCTCTTACCGTCTCTTCTTTCAATAATACTAACACATCCAGTTTCCCCCTTAATGCATTTTTGGTTTCTTACAATCAGTCATAACATCAAATTGGCTGCTCGTTAATATTTTGCTCAAAATTAATTCCTCAATTCACTTTTAATAACTACAGTCACTTCAAGTTTTCACATTCGTATTTCCTAGTTTAAAAATCTCGCAAATTAAACTAACTAGCCTATTTCAACCTTTTTTTTATGCACAAAGTTTGCCAACTGGTGCATAAATTTTACATAAAATAGAAATTTTTGTTTCCAAAAATTTAACCTCGATCCATATAAAGATTGAATTTCATCAAAATGAGTTTCAATATCATTCCAATATTCTTATTCAAAATATTCCTCAAGCCCCTGATTGAGTAAAATACGAAATTGTAAAGCTTAAGTAGATGACAAAAAAAGAAAAAAAAAATTATTAGTTCACACATAACCAAGATAAAACCCTCTTTTCAAAAGATGACACTGCTAATGTAACTTAGATATATATAAACAATTCTTAAACTTTTACTGCGGATGCAAAAGTTTAAAGATCATTTACTGAAGAATATTTGTTATGTGTGAAATATTCTTAACGCAAAAATAAGCATTTTTTTATATTCTATTAATAAAATATTTACAATATTATTATCTATAATATGAAATACACATTTCCCTATATTCAAGAATTCGTTATCGGTTATCTATATCTATATATAATGTATATGTATATCTAAAGAAAATTTCGTATTTTAGTATCTATTTATTTTTAATTTTATTCTTTAAATCAGTGAATATTTATCTAAATTATAATAAGTATTTTACAAATTTGATTTTTTCAATGGCTATTTCTTTAAATTTATCTGTTTTTTATTTAATTATGTTCTCAAATTTTTCAATCTTCTTAATTATAAAACTATTTACAAAATAAATAGGAATTATTTAAAATAAAATTACACAGAAAATATCTTAATTTTATAATAAAAATAAAAATAATAATTTCATTATTTTTATTATCATAAAAATATGAATACACATATTCTTTCTATATATATTTTTTCATTAATATATAATTTTCACTAATATATAATATGTATATGATTAAATTTTTTTTCTTATATTGTGTGTGATTAAAATCTAACTTCAATTTTATAATAATTTATGAGGGATATAAAATATTTTAAAAATGCATATTTAAATTATTATTTTAATTTAGTTATCTATGTAAAATCTATTTTAGTTATAAAATAATTAAAAAGTAACAATTTTATATTCTATACAAAGTGATTAGTGTATGAAATATTTTTTTAATATAACCGTGGGCCTTAAATGTAATTATATAATTACATTAATAATATAGAAAAATATTATTTATTAGCACACTGCAGAATACTACATTGACTACTACTTTTACACAATACGTAGAAAATGATATATCTCAGTAAATATGTGAAAAACTAATTATGATTTACTGAAAAGTATATTATGCCTGAATTTAAGTAGATTGGCAGTGGATAGGAAAAATAATTCATTCTTTTTCTATATTACATGAATGATTCGATCCATAAGAACATGATCTGATCCAAAGCCGAAAAATCTTAGTTAATGACATCCATCCCTATTTCACCTTATTGTATAAATTATTTTACAAATAATAAAACCACTAAAAAATAATATACTATCAAATATTTATTAAAAACATAATAAAAAAAATATATAGGGTTAAATATATTTTTAGTCCCTGTATATTTTGGGACGATTTTGATTTTAGTCAAAATTCAAACTAAAGTATAATTTAGTCCTTTAACTTTAGTTTTATTTGTTGTTTCAACAGTTAATATTGAAACAAAAATGTGTCGAACAGTATAAACAGTCCAAAGACTATAATAAAACATGCTTGAAATAACAAATAAAGTTAAAAAAATTTGATAAAAAAGACTAAAACCATAGTTTTCTAAAATTGAAGGACTAAATTATACCTTAGTTTGAAAATGGATTAAAACCAAAATCGTCCAAAAATATAAAAACTAAAAACATATTTAACCCAATTTATATAAATTTGAACAGACGTACAAAAAATCAAATAATTAATAAATAAGCAAAGATATATAAATTCCAAAACTAAAAACAAATAATGGTTAATATATATTTGAGATATCTAAATAGCCAATCCATACCAAATTTAAAAAGTCGGAATCCGGATTAACAGTTGCTAAAAGCATAGTAAAAATCTAATTTCAGCATCTCATAAACTAAACAAATTCAAATCTAAAATGTTACTCAATCATTATTAAATTTCCAAGACCAAACATGTCGCGAAAACTTGAAAGACGCTCTAGCAAAACTTGACTAAATTTGCTTCGTATTAACACTCTGGAGTTTGCAATCTTTTAAAGCTTGCAATCTTCCTCGACCTAATGAACATCTGAAGATCTATTTATGCTAAATGACGCAATCTCTTAAAATGTCTAGATACAATACTACTTTAAGGGATACTATATTCAATATCAATACCCCATTCTCCATTAAGCATGCAGAAAAATTCAACGTAGATGAAGATAGAAAACAAAGGCATACAGTGAAAAAGAAAAGGCAATTCCCAGTAAGGTTCTGTAAAAATGAAGAAATTCGACAAATTAGATTTCCATGAACTGCTCCGGTATAGAACGGAAGATCTCGGTTCCACAATCACGAAATATTCGAAATACTGAATATAAATAGTGAGTAACGAAGTTCCAAAAACATCATATTACCTAACATTCAAGAACCATGATTGTTAATAAAAATATTTCTGACACTCAGACCAAAAAACAAGTTCCTTTCTACAAAAAAACTGATCCATATTTTACTTCAAAAGAGTAAACTAAACTGCAACACCGGGGCAAAATCATAGCATCAAAAAATTTAATCCCAGCCAGTTGCTTGGACAGATTCAACTCCGGAAGGAGGAAGAGGGATTTGTTGTGGCGGTGGAACAGCCTCTCCCCAATCTCCTGCAACTGCAATTATTAAACAAAATATGAATGCAAAGCTCCAGACACCGCAAATGTACACGCAATTTGTATTGGCATCTTGTCACAAATTAAAGATAAAAGACAACCAAAACGAAAACTAACAGATGTAATGATCAGTCAACATCAAAGATGACAATATACATAAAACAATAGAATACGTAAAATAACTAAGTTCAGTTTAGTGTGTCAAAACAAATTAATGACTTACCAGGAGCATCCGTAGAGGCTGGCGCTCCCCAGTTNACACCAGGTACAGCTGGAATAGGTTGGGGAACTGCATCTGTCCACGATTGATCAATTGTACCGGGCCACTGGCCATCAGCAGCAATAGCACCGGGATTATAGTCAGTGATGGCATAATCACCAGCAGGAGCTTCCTCCTCCTCTTGTTGCTTAGCCTCCTCTGGTTCTCTATAGAAGAACAAGTCCACCTGCATAATAAAACAAAAGATTAAGAAAACAGTCTTCTTCAATATCCTCCTAAAAATCTGCCTCTCTCCAAATTAAACCCAATAATCTCATTAACAATACCACTAAGAAAATTCAACCAAGAAAATACATACCATAACATCCCATTTGAGGCCAGGACGAATGGTACCCCTCATTTGCAACACCATCCTGGCAAGAAGCCAAAAGAGACACCCAATGCTGTGTTTTCCCTTGTTGTTGGCAGGAATCCCAATGTCCACATACCTCATGGGCGAGTCAGTGTCACAGAAAGCAATGGTTGGAATGTTTCCAAGAGCAGCTTCCTTAATGGGCTGCAAAATAAAACAATTTATATTAAAATCACAACGCAGGCAACATCAAGTAAAGAAAAACACGAAAGAAAAAACCAAAAAAAGTTCTCATCCCAAGACATGTTGTCTGAAAAACATGAATCAACAATCACCATTCTATTCCTTAAAGGAAAATTGGACTAACTACCATATCAAATGAAGCTAAAGTAAAACATATGCATTTCACATAATACAGTTTAAGTTGAACATGAACCTGATGATCTGTTCTTGGATCCGTGAGGATAAGGAGGCGAGGCTCGCTAAAAGAGGTTTGTAGCTGATTGGTAAAGGTACCAGGAGTGTGCCTTCCAGCAATGGCATGAGCACCGGTATACTGGGCAAATTTGAGAACCGCTCTCTGACCATAAGGCCGAGCAGATTGCACAATAATATCCTGAGGGTTCTCAATTGCAACGATAACCCTAGCAGCAAGTTGAAGCTTCTCCCATGTCTTACCAAGGTTGATAATGTAAATACCTAAAACCCAAATCCACACCACAAGTCAAAATCATATTGCCCTCCTGATCTAATGCAGATTCAAAATTGTATAACATAACGTGGTTGTCTATTGTATAACGATAGAGATAAAAAAAAAATGTTAGTTACCGTCGTTGCGGCGCTTGAAGATGTAGCGCTCCATTTGAAAATCGCAGTTTTTGGTGCCGAGGTGAACATCGGCTGCCAACATCATCTGGATGTCGGCTTCCTTTGGAGAGAGCTGGCGCGGCGGGGCAGCGGCGTTGGTTGTGGCGGCCATGGTTACCTTTGTGTGTCGCAAGCTCCCGAACAAGAGCTTGAAAACCTTGGTGTTTCTGAGTACAGCGAATGACCTCGTAGTCGAAACTCTACTTCATTTCTAATATAAAGTAGAAAACCCTAATGGGTATCACCAATGGGTTTTTTTTTTTTTTTTCTTTGTTTCAAAAAAAAAATCTTAGTTTTGATTTTATTGTTTTTAATTTTTTTTTTTTTTTTTTTAGGCTAAGGCCAGTCTACCAGCGGGCCCAATTAAAAGAAGAACAACTTACGAACAAGCCCAATAACAGAATGCTAACCAATGAGCATGACAAATAAAAAAGAGTGTTTTGGAGAAAAAAATATATATAAGTGAAATTAAACTTTGTTTAAATTTAAATAGTAATATATAAGTTCAGTACTAAAAAAAAAATATGCATTGAGATAATGAAATGGGATGATTTCTGTGGTTTAACTTCTATGTTTTTATTTACAAAATATATCATAGCTCATGAGTTATTTATCTAAATAACATAATTTTGTTGTATAAGTTATTATATTATAAATTAAATTAACTATTAATTAATTTATGTACCATACCCTCTCTGGTATTTTTGTCATTCTAAACATGAGGTTGTTAAAAAACATTCATATCCAACAAATTAATTAATATAACAATTGTTTAAATAAGAACAAAATGTATATTTTGAAAAATAGTTTTAGAAAATAATTTTTTATAAATGTTTTTAATATTGTAGTTACAAAGAAGCACTTAATAATCAGGATTTTTTTTTACCACATTAACTACCATTGATAGTGGGTTATATCGTATAATGATATAATTTTACACATGTAAATATTTTTTTGTTATATATGTTTAAAATTGTTATAAATATAGAAATATATTATAAATAGCACTATGTAATTGTACGAAATATCTATCATAAATCTAATTGTAATTTATATATTTAAATATCTTTGAAAAAAAAATATTATCAGTATTTTCTTAAATTACAACGCAGAAGGATATGTGTTTTGGGCCTAAAGTAGTGTTTTATGCGAGTGAGGCCCAACAGTTTCTTAAACCCTACCTAATTCTATTTCGTCCTCTGAAACTGGTGGTTCTTCGTTTGTTCTATATGCAGCTATGGTGAAATTGAAGTCCAGCAAGTCAAACAAACCAGAAGATGTTGAAATCCTCAAATCAGACGTTGCCTCCTTCGCTTCCTCGCTTGGGTTATCCACATCACACTCCCACTCAGGTTTCAACGATGTCGATTTCCGCAAAACTAAGACTAACAAGCCCCCAAAGAAGCAACAACCACCTGAAAAAGTCACACCCCAAAGCACCCAGAAGCCAAAGAACAGAACTTTGAGCAAAACCAATGAACCCCACAAGAAGAGCAACCCCAAATCCGAACCCAAACCGAAAGCCCCAGTTCTGTCACTGGAGAATGGTTCCAATACGGAAAAGGGGTTCAACAAGTTCAGGAACCTGCCGAAGCTTCCTTTGATGAAAGCAAGTGGTTTGGGAGTGTGGTTTGAGGACATGGCGGAGTTGGAAAGGAAGGTGATTGGGGAAGGGAAGAGGGTGGAGTTAACCGATATGGAAGGGTGGAAAGGGTTCGTGGAGAAGAAGAGGGAGTTGGGGGAGAGATTGATGGCACAGTATGCTAATGATTATGAGTCATCAAGGGGGAAAAGTGGTGATATTAGGATGTTGGTTTCAACGCAGAGGTCCGGGACTGCTGCTGATAAAGTGTCTGCTTTTGCTGTGTTGGTGGGGGATAATCCAATGGCAAATTTGCGTTCTCTTGACGCTCTTTTGGGTAAGTTAAGAACACGAGCTGGTGGGGATCATCAGTGTCAAAATTTCTTTCTTGTTTTCGGTATCATTAATTGGATTTTGTGATTGGTGAATTTTTATTCATGTGAGGTATAGTTTTTAGGATGAGTGTTGTCACTGAAACCACATTCTCTTACTCTCATGGGGTAAATTTTTATTGATGGAAGTCCATGATTCTTCTTATGTGGCGATGGATTTTTATCTTACTTTTTGACATTTTTTTATCAAACTATACTCTCTGGGATGATTTTGATGGTGGTTCTCTGATGTGAATGTGTCATATCTTATTATACCCAATTAATGCTATCTATCAGCCAAGTGTTTGCTTATAGCAATTTCATGATCTTTCTTCTTCTTACAGTGTTTCTTGTTTAATCTAGGAATGGTGACATCCAAGGTTGGGAAGCGGCATGCCTTGACAGGTTTTGAAGCACTGCAAGAATTATTTATTGCAAGGTATGCATTTTCACTGAAAAATTTATTGCAAGGAAGCGGCATGGCTTTCCATTGTAAAAAATTTATTTTATCATTGAAATATAATTCATAGATCTATCCGGAAAAATAATTCTCTGAGAGCTTAAAAATCCTCTCACTCTCATTCTATATATAAGAAAGTTTAATACAAATTACATCATAAGACTCGATATAATCATGATAAATATTCTAAGAGGACTAAAGTTTTAGAATGTTGTCAAATTTGAACGATAATAATATATTTCTGTCTTTCTCCTTTGCACACATCTCATGTTACTCTCCCAACAGGCCCGTTATTCTAACATTACATGTTATTCTAATATTACATGTCATGTACTTTAGCGGTTTGCAAATTTGAAAGTTTTCATTCAACTGACTATTTCTTGCGTAGCATTAAAACACGCGATGCCTCAGACTTTCAGTGCTCTGATCAGCTACATTATTTTCTCTATTTTTCTTGCAGCTTATTACCAGATCGTAAATTGAAGACCTTGATACAGCGACCCCTAAATCATCTTCCTGAAACTAAAGATGGTTACTCTCTTCTCCTTTTCTGGTATTGGGAGGAGTGTTTGAAGCAGAGGTATGTGTGATAACACTCTATTCATTTTCACATTTTCATCTTAAATCAATTTCTATGATTTGACTTGGTTACAAATTTCTCACGCAAATTATATTCCCACAGCGTGTTTTGTTTCGTAAACTTTGGATGCTTTCTGTACATTTTAATTATGTGCTCCATTATAATAAGAATAGTTGAACTCTAGTGAGCATTTAGTCACTTTAATTGGTATTTTGCTTGAGGAGCCATAATGTTGCCTTGGAAGAATAGGAGAAATGATTTTAGGCCTACTTATAGTTGTACCACCGAGTTCAAGCCTTCTTACATCACTTTTCTACACGCATTTTATCTGAGGAATATTTCTAATTATCAATGAGACCCATTTTACGGTCCACTCAAGCTCTTTTGTTAGTGATGCACTGAATAGCTTTTGACGTCTCAGGTATGAACGTTTTGTTGTCGCCCTTGAAGAAGCATCACGTGACATGCTACCAGCTCTAAAAAACAAGGCATTAAAGGTTGGTTTTCTGTTCATACTTTGTTCCTTTTGTTTTTTTCTGGGTTCCCATTCCCCTTCAAGTTACAAAGTGACTCAATATTACTCTAGGGTGTCCTTGATTAAACAACTTAATCAAAGCGTTATTTATTTCGATTGTTAAATTATGAAATGGAATATACTAAAAATGTATATTTAGTAAGTTTTTTGCATGAATCTTATTGTAATAAGCTAAAAGGCTTATGAGATGGTCACAAGCTTAAATAAGATCTTATCTTCACCTTGTTGTAACATGTTCTTAGATGTATTGAATTTATTGTTGTTAATATTAATTAATATCTGTTGGGTGGATTTCTTTGTTGCTTGCAGGCCATATATGTGCTACTGAGTCGGAAGTCAGAGCAAGAACGCAAACTACTTTCTGCACTTGTTAATAAAGTGAGTTAACAGTGACCTATGTCCCGTCTTCATCTATTGTGTTTCTTCTTCACGTGGTCAAATTACAATAAAGTTACAGTAGCCGGTTATAGAACTACTACATTCTGTTACTGAGACTTTTTTATTTTATGTGGCTTCTCTCTTTTACTTTGTTGATTGGCGGTTTTGATATTGCTTCAGCTTGGGGATCCAGATAATAAAGCAGCATCTAATGCTGACTTTCATTTATCCAACCTTTTGTCTGACCACCCAAACATGAAGGTATGAACATTTATCAATCCTTTGTTATTTCAACCTTTTACTTCAGTTTTGGGGTATCTATAAATGATTTTTTAGCCAATATTTAGAGTTTAAGCCAATATTTGTAGTTTATTGATATCACTAAGTAATTGATAGTAAGATAAACACTTGAAGGAACTTTGCAGGCTGAAAAGTTTTCATCCCTGCATGACTTCTTTTATCTCATTTTCCTTTAAAGAATATATTAACTATTTCCGATTTGGGGTTTAATGATATTTGGCAATGATTCACATTACCGTTTAGGCTCCCTTTTTCCTCTTAATTTGTTTTAGCTGCTGATTTATTTTCTTGTTAATTTTTCTATACAGGCTGTGGTTATTGACGAGGTGGATTCTTTTCTTTTCCGGCCTCATTTAGGACCACGATCACAGTACCATGCTGTATGTACTATAGTTTGATCCTCACCTTTTCTTACATCATCTTCTGCAAAATAAAAGTCACTGTGTATTCTTTTACCCTTTGTTGTTATTTGATCAATGAAAATATTATGCATCGTATAATATATCTGTTTGAAACCACTTTTCTGTGGATTCTGAAATGGCCCTGCAATTTTAGATTACTTTCTGAAATTAAATTTTCTTAAACTTATGGTCTGTTCGAATAATCAGATTGGCTGCTTTTTCTACTTTTGTAGATTAATTTCTTGAGCCAAATCCGCCTAACAAATAAAGGAGATGGACCTAAAGTGGCAAAACGTCTTATAGATGTATATTTTGCATTGTTTAAGGTATTTGTTTTCCCTTCCTTAAGCTTATCTTATCTAAAATATTATGACTTTGTTTACTCAAGATAAAAAATAATTGAACGGGAAAATATTTACAATTGGACACCTTCAGGTTTTAATCACAAACGCAACCAGTAATCAGAAGCTTGATAAAAGCAGCAAGGGCAAGGGCAAGGGAAATGCAAAAGAGGACAAGTCAAAAGAATTATCAGAATCACATGTGGAATTGGACTCCCGGCTTTTATCAGTTCTCCTAACTGTAAATATGATAATAATATATGTTAATATTTGTGAACTTTTTTATCATGTTAAATTCAGTTGTAATCTGGTCTTTCATTGGCATAGGGCGTGAATAGAGCATTTCCTTTCGTCTCAAGTAATGAAGCTGATGACATTGTTGATGTCCAAACTCCAGTACTTTTCCAACTGGTAATTACTAATCTTTCAGCAAATAAAAACTGTATGCAGTATGTTACAGATGATTGCATTAGTATTCATCATTACCTTGATGTCTTAAGGTTTAAGGTTCTGCAAACTTGCAGGTTCATTCTAAGAATTTTAATGTAGGAGTTCAAGCACTGATGCTTCTTGATAAAATTTCATCCAAAAATCAGATAGCCAGTGATCGGTTTTACCGTGCTTTGTATTCCAAACTTTTGCTTCCGGCTGCCATGTATACATCCAAGGCAAGAAAACTTTCTTTTTCTTACATTTTCTTTTTGATAAAAAAAATATGGGTGCTTATACTATTCTTCAATAATATGTAGAATTTTCTAATGTGTTTGTCCTCAGGCAGAAATGTTTATTGCACTTCTCCTCCGAGCAATGAAAAAGGATGTTAATTTAAAGCGTGTAGCAGCATTTTCTAAACGTCTAATGCAGGTGATTATTAAACTGCACTTTCTCTACGTTTTTTTTCTTATACATACTACTGAATTTTTGTTTTTTCAGATTGCACTTCAGCAGCCACCACAATATGCCTGTGCTTGCCTTTTCCTTCTTTCCGAACTTCTTAAAGCTAGACCACCTTTATGGTAATTGCTTTTTCTGTCACTGCCATTGCCACTACTTTTATGTTAGTGTGAAAAAGATATATTTCTTCTAGTCATAGAACATCAGTTATAGTCTGCACTGAGAATTTTGTGACAGAATTCTTCAATAACACATTTGACCAGAAAAAAAAAATCTTCTCTTCATTTGTAGGAATATGGTGTTGCAGAACGAGTCTCTAGATGATGAACTTGAACACTTTGAAGATGTTATAGAACCTGATAATGAACCCAGCTCTGTATCAAATATGCAAGACGATGATGTTGCAGTTGCAAAGAATGCCGAGAACGCCAATTCTTCAGAGAGTGAAGATGATCTTCCTGCAGCTTCTGAAGATGATGATTCTGACGATGATGGTTCAGAGGATGCGGGATTTCTGCTTGCAAAGGATGAAACTGCTCATAAGGAATCAAAAAATTCAAAATCTGTGTCTAATAATGAAAGTCAACAGTCACAATTATCTGCTGAGAAGTCTTCCCTTCGTGGAGGCTACGATCCACGACACAGAGAGCCTTCGTACTGGTAATTATTCGATTTTGCAACTAGTCATCATTTCAGATAGTAATATATACAATATTTTTTTCCGTTGTTTGCTCAAAGCAATTTCATGTGGAACTTTTACAATGAAAAAACACAAGAAGGTGGGGTATTTATTTTGGAAGATAAAATCTTCTTAGACTTCAGATTATTTTGAAGACTTGATTCATCCCTCTTGTGATCTTTTATTTATAAAAATAAATTGATACAAGAGTACATTATAATTAAACTAACCTTAAACACAATATAATCATATAATCATGATAAATAGGATAATCTTATATACAATATAATCATAATAAATAGAAAAAGTACATAAGATAATCCTAGACACAATATAATAATGAAAAATAGATAATCCTTGACATAAATAGGATAAATATTCTAACGTTTAGAACTGACCAATGAGAAAGGCAGCATCTTTAGAGATTGTGATGCATGTATCTGTATTTTACCTTTTATTTTCTAAGGTTCATTTTCTCATTTAGAGCCAGATCTTTCTTTGTGACATTTTTATCCTGTACATCAATGCAGACCGTGTCTGTATTTTTATCCTGTTACATATTTTTTCCATCCTACAGCAATGCAGACCGTGTAAGTTGGTGGGAGTTAATGGTGCTTGCTTCACATGCACACCCTTCAGTTTCTACCATGGCCAAAACTCTTCTTTCCGGTGCCAATATTGTCTATAATGGAAATCCATTAAATGATCTCTCCATGACAGCTTTCCTAGACAAATTCATGGAGAAAAAAGCCAAGCAAAGCACATGGCATGGTGGTTCTCAGATTGAACCTGCCAAGCAGGTAAAGTGTAGACTTTTCAATCTCGTAATGACCCATTCTCTTATCTAGCTCCTGATTCAGCTTGTTAACTTGTTTCTTTATTTTGCAGATGGATGTCAACAACCAATTGATTGGGGCAGAAATTCTTTCACTAGCGGAGGCAGATGTGCCCCCAGAGGATCTTGTCTTCCACAAGTTCTACACAAACAAAATGAGCTCCACTACTAAATCGAAGAAAAAGAAAAAGAAGTCAGCTGATGAGGAGGCAGCCGAGGAGTTGTTTGATATTGATGATGGTGAGGTTGATGGTGGGGATGAGAGTGATAATGAAGAGATAGAGAATCTGTTGGATTCTACTGATCCATCTTTGGGACCAGACACTGACTATGATTATGATGATTTGGATGAAGTTGCCGGTGAGGAAGATGAGGACTTGATTGGTGATGTTAGTGACGGTGAGATAGATATGGATATACCCTCTGATATAGGGGAGGAAGATGATGCTCCAATTGACGATGTTGGCAGTGATGATAATGCTGATGCGGATGACGATGCCATTGATATTGAGATCGGAGATGTTGATGATGGCTCTGATGGTGATGGGGAGGAAGTTGGCAGAAGAAAACGAAAACATAAAAGTGGTGGTAAGAAAGGGGTGTCTCCATTTGCAAGTTATGAAGAGTTTGAGCATCTAATGGAAGATGATGACCACACTGTGAAGAAAGCTTCCCCTAAGAAAAACAAGTCAAACAAATCTAAGAAAAGAATAAAGTAAATTAGCTGCATTGACCGAGACAAAAGATGACTATGGCCAGATTGAGTTTTGGGAATGCATCAACAGTTTTGTTATAACAATTTTTGAAAAATTCCATATTAGGCAAGGAAGTATCACCCACCATGTTATCCTTGTATGCTATCAATTTTGATTGCTTCTAAATTGTATTGCTTGTGGCTGTTTAATTTAATGGCCCTGTATCAATCCATATCTTTATTTGGATGTATCTTTTGTGCAATGTACAATTTAGTCAACCAAGAATCAAATTTTAATTTATTAGTGGTTTTGTTATCTATCATCTTTGGTGGCAATAGTACAATTTTAAATTCTGATAAAAATGTCAAAGTAAGGAAAAGATCAAAATGAAGTGTTTGAAGAGAGGATTCAGCATTGATCACATTTCTTTACACTATTCAAGATCACACAAACACTACTAAAACGATTTACACTGCATCTAATTTTGGGTGATAAGCGAAAGAAAAGTGAAACAATCATTGGTGCCAGAGCTATTCTCCCTCAACTCATGCAATAGCAACTTGAACAGATTTGGATTTTGGAGGAGGGTGCTTCCCAACAACTACAGTGAGAACCCCATTTTCACATTTAGCTGTGATTGCAGACACATTGGCATTCTCAGGCAAACGGAACTTCCGCAGCAAATTCTGAGGCCCTCTCCTCTCCAGCCTAAGATACTTGCACCCTTTATCATCTCCATCGTGGCGTTTCCTCTTCCCATTGCTTCGTATCACAAGTGTGTTCTCATCTTCAACTGTCACCTGCACGCAAAATGCATACACATTTCAACACAACATCACACTTTTAACACAACCACCAATTTCTCATACACACACTAGATTGGAAGAACATTGGGATGATGAGGCATCGTGTCATGTACCTGAATTTCAGACTTGGAGAGACCAGGAACATCCATGAAGAATATAAATTCCTTCGGTGTGTCCAAAATGTCCACTGGAATGATACTAGAAACCTCTCTGCTCTCATGGTGGTCATGGCCATGAGAAGAAGGAAAAATGAACTTTTCCATGGTTTCAGGAATATTGAAGAGGTTGTTTACTGCAGCTGCCAAATCCACGTTAACTCTGCTCATCTTCGTTTCTCACACAACCCACAAAAGTTCGGATTCTGAATTCACCACCCAAAAAAAAACAGTAAAATAACAATTAGCATACCAGAACATCTAACAGAAAAAAACAACCTCAGAAAACATAAACATGCAAAAGGGAAAAACATCATTGATTTACCAACCTTAGTTTGTGCTGGCCGAGAATCTAGAAAGGATTATCTTTTTGGGATTAAGTTAGTGGAGTGATGGTCCGTGCAGAAAATATAAATAGAAGAATTTTGCCAAGAGTTAAGAAAGATCTAGAGTAATTGTCCACACCTTCTGGAAACATCCTCTTCATTTTTGTTCACACGTGGAATTCTCTGGACAGTTGGAGAAAGTTAACGCTCCTTCTCTCTCTGTACGTGTCGAAATCACATTTAGTTCTCCATGCACTTTATTATCATGTTCATAGTTTATAACAAGTTTTGTCTCTTCCTTCATTAGCCTTTTATCAAATTGGTTAATTCTACGAAATTAGCTCCATGGCAAGAGAGAAATTAAACTTTTCTTAATATTTCTAGTTCACTTTGTGACAATCATTAAAACCTCATAAATAAAATAATAATTCCCAATTTTAGAAAAAGTAAAAACAAATAATTTATTGGTTTAATAATGTTTTTCACTTTTTTTAACCTTGAATTTGGTTTTTTATTTTGTAAAAATAGTTTAATTTGATTTCTTTTACCAATCAGAACAATTGAATAATTTTTACAAAACAATACTATATTAAACATTTCAAAAAAGTAAAAATCATTTTAAATAAAATAAATTAAATAGGTATTCAACCTAATTTATTTTACATAAATGAAAAAGAATTCATTTTAAAATGACCTTAATTACTATTTAAGGAGGCATGCTACATGGAAGGGTTAGTATCCTACTTATCTGCATAATTGTTTGATACACAAATGGCAAAGAAATAAGAAAAACTCCAAAACTTGAGCCTTTATTTGTTCAAATAAAACCTGAATCACTTCTTCCACCTTCATGTATTTCTTTCTACACCTCCAAATTAAGAAAATTCTTAATTTGTGTAATTTGAAAATAAAAATATTTCCAAATTATTCAAAAGTTATTTTCAAAAAATTGGATTGTCCAATACAAAAATAAAAAATTATTTTTAAATCATGTAATCTAAAAATTTCTTTTTCTTAATATTTTTTGCTTTTATATTATATAACTTGGAAGTTATTTTTTACTTTTTAACTGTACAATCCGATAATTATTTTTTAGAAAGAAAATAACTTCAAAATTTTGTAATTCAGAAATTGAAAAATGACAATCTAAAATACAGTTTTTATTTTGGATTACACGGTCTAAAAATGACAAAAATGAGATGTTTCTTTAATGTGCGGTGCAAGAATGAATATGGAAGGTGTAAGAAGAAATTGGTTGTAAACTCATAATAAGTTGAATTTGGAGCATTGACTCTTAATTAATCCATGACCATCAAAATTTCAACTTACACTCTTGTTTATTTTGTATTATGGACTATAACCAAATACAATTTTTTTTATATTCTAAATTATATTTTTTGAATAGAAAAAATACATTTTGAAATATCTATTCAGACAACAAATGTATTTTAAATGATAGAATTATTTAAAAAATATTTTTTGAATTATACAATCTAAAATATAAAATATATTATAAAATAAAAAAATTATATTCTCTAGTCTATAATTTAAAATATAAAATTTATAAATGTATAAGGTGGTGATTTAAAAAAAATACTCAATATAGACTCAGAGTGATGGATGATTTAACTATATTGATTAGGGATGGCAAAAAAATCCACGCCCGCGGATATCCGCGGACAAAATCCGCGACGGATAGTTGATACCCGCGGATATTTACTACCCGAAACCCGCGGATAGCGGATATTTTAATACCCGCTTATAAACGGGTCGGGTGCAGGTATTATACTATCCGTACCCGCGGATATCCGCTACCTGCAAAAAAAATAAAAATAAAAATTTAATTTTTATTTTATTAAGTTAAATATAATTAAAATTAACATTAATTTATATTTTACAAGGTTAAATTTAATTAAAATTATACTATATTAAATATACCGATCGGAAATAATTGTCATTTATTGACAATTAACAAGTATTAATAGGCTAGATTGCCTTACCCTTTACAAAATATACGACATTGATTATTGATTATTGGGTTAGATTGTCTTACTCTTTAGAAAATATACGATATTAATTATTTATTATACATATTAATTATTTATTATTGGATTTGATTGCCTAAAAATATACTGGACTAATAGTTAATCAATGGGCTTGCCTGCCATAGGCTCTATAAATATATATAATTGATGTCTAGGTACAATCTTCCTCTTCTATCTTAATACCTTTTTATATCTTGAGTGTCAGAGTGTCTTCTACACGTCAACAACAACAACCCATCGAAGTGGATGTCATTCTTAAGAAGGATTGAAGATCAAAAGAGAACAAAGCAAAGAAGGACGACTGACCATCGAACCAATTCAGCCCAAAAAAAAATTAAATTTTAATTTATATTTAATTTAATTTATATTATATTTTATATATATTTTGTAATTCTATTTAAATTTTATTTTAATAATTTATAAAAATATATTTTTGTAAATATTTGCGGGTATCCGCGGATATCCGCGGGTTTTAAAATATCCGCGAATTTTTTTTAGACAGATATCCGGCGGGTAGCAGGTCGGGTTTTGGGTACAGTTTTATCCGGCAGGTCGGGTTCGGGTATCACACTATCCGACCCGAACCCGACCCGTTGCCATCCCTAATATTGATTGATCACTCTTTTTTATAAAACCATACATGTCAAAGATATATTGTTGTTGATGACAAAATTTACTTAGAACTCAAAAGTTTTCAAGATAATTGAGAGAAGAAAGAGGACAATTTTCATATGAGGTGGTTGACAATAAATTTTTTTTTTCTAAGTTTTGTGGATGAAACATGTGACAATGTTTAAGGAAAAAAAATGTGACAAAATTTACTTAGAACTCAAAAGTTTTCAAGACAATTGAGAGAAGAAAGAGGACAATTTTCATATGAGATGGTTGAAAATAAGTTTTTTTTTTCTAAGTTTTGTGGATGAAACATGTGACAATGTTTAAGGAAAAGAAAATGGAATAGTGAAAACAGTTAAGATTATAATGAATAAATTAAGTATAATTTTGTACAATTATATTAAATTATAGTAATTTAGTGATATTACTAAAATTAATGAGTTTTGATTTTAGTCTTTATAAAAAAGAAAATTAGAATTTATGTATTAAAATATTTTGTTTTTATCCATATTATCATGTGACATTGTTAATGAATGTTGACACTGTTAGAGATAAGGATGGAAAAAAAATCCGCTTCCACTGATATCTGCGGATAAAATTAACGACGGATAGTTGATACCCGCAAATATTTTCTTTTCCCCTGAAACTGTGTAGAACCAAAAAGAACATATCTAATTCTCTCTCCTAAAAAAAAATAAATTTAAATCTCAATATGTATAAATATAATAAATACCTAGACTATGCTACGCATCCAGTAGGAAGAAAAACAACCCAAACTCAATTATAAAGAAAAGGGTTAAATATGCTTTTAGTCCCTAAAGTATTAGTGATTTTTGGCTTTAGTCCCTGCTCAAAACATTGATGACATTTCATGCTCTTAGTATTGAAACATGTAACTTTAGTCCTTAAAAATGGACGACATCAAGTTTTTGTGGATGTGGTTAACAGCCCAAGTCTTTTTCCAGTTTTACTGTGCACTTTCTACCACGTTTCTTTTTAACTTTTGGGACGAAACAGACGCAGATATACTGCACAAGTCGTCGTAGTGGCTATGAGCAAAATTCCAACATCTATTATCCTACTCTCCCATAGACCCCGTCAACTTGATCTCATCATCGTCGACACCAGCGTATCTGAATCTGTCGATGTCGCCACCGTATATGCCACCGGCAAAACTATCCTTCACCTCAATCCCAACTCCTTTTACGGCAGCCACTTCACCTCTCTTTCCTTCCTCGACTTCACTTCCTACCTCACTTTAGGAAGAAGAAGAAGAAAAATCCAGAACCAACAAAATGGAACAATCTGCCATAAAACCAAGAAGGACATTAAAAAAGAATAAAACCTCAGAAAAAATAGAATGAAAACGGTGCAATGACATTATCAAACCAAAGAACAATTAAAACCTAGATTTTAAACTATTTCAATGTAATGCACAGACTATTTAAAAATTTAAGGCTTAATACCGTTTTTGGTCCCCAGTTTGGGAGAGTTTGTTCAATATGGTCCTACCTTTTTTTTTTTCATAACAATTGATGCCACCTTTTGAAAAAACTGTTCAATTGAGTCCTTTTTGTTCATAGTGGTCCCATATTCAAGTTTAAATTGTTTATTATAGTCCTTATTGTATACGATGATGACATGATTTTTAACATAACATTATGTCAGGACTGTTAAAATAACATTTGGATAGGTGAATGCATGAAAGAACTTATTGACGTCGTAACCAGCACCGTTAGAAAATTGACGTCGTAACCAAAAAGGAGTCAATTGAACAGTTTTTTCAAAAAGTGGGATCAATTGTTACTAAAAAAAAGGTAGGACCATATTGAACAAAACCTCCCAAACTAGGGACCAAAAGCGGTATTAAGCCAAAATTTAAATAGCAACAACTAAACCCAGAAACATAATGGAGATGTACAATGCAGAAACCACCACTCTGGCACAACAAACAACAAATACCAACCCAAGAAAACTCCACACCCAAACAGCACCACAGAACCCAAAGTTGTCAAGAAAACCCACGACCCATATACAAACACAACTCCAAATAAAAAAAAAATCAAACATAATCCTAGTCCCTAAAATACCAACACAACAAAACTCTACACCCAAAAACATACCCCTTTACAAAGAGGAAGAAGGAAGAACGAAAAGTCTAGGTTTTCACGGAGATGTAGTGAAGAGGAAGAAGGAAAAAACATACAAGACAGTACACACCGAGACAGCATTAGACGAAAGCAATGATATACAGTTTTGGCGCCAAATGGACAGATGTCAAATGCTTATGCATAGATAAAATGGAACAAATGCCCAAAACGAACCACCCAGACCTGCAAGAAAACCAGAAACGCAACAGCCATGGAAGGCAAAGCTAGTCACCGCTATAGTGCGAGCGCGACTTCACTACAAAGGCGCCACCGCCGCAAGCGAAACCCACCGCGAAAGAAGCTTTCGTTTAGAAGCAAGGGGAAAAGAAACCTCTGGAGGTGATTCTTCCATGGAGGCACAATGAAGAAAGAGGGCAACAAGGTTTCAATTTGGGGTTTTTTCCCAAATTTACAAAAACCAACATAATAGACAAAGATCAGTCAAGCTGGCCAAGATGTGACAGGGCCGTTAGCCACATCAATAAAAATTTAACGCCGTCCATTTTTAAGGACTAAAATTACATGTTTCAATACTAAGAAGGTGAAATGCCATCAATGTTCTCTGATCAGGGACTAAAACCAAAATTCACTTACCCTAAAAAAAATACCTAGGTCCACCTCTTTTAACGCATAAATATATAAAATTCTATATTATATAATATATATATAAACATACGTAATCTAACTTTATATATATATATATATATATATATATATATATATATATATATATATATATAAACTTACTCATTCTTTTACGGTAAAAGTTTAAACTAAAAATCACTAATTTTACTAATTAAATCTTCGTACTATTACAAAATACTTTTATTTCCCAATTTCATACCATAAATAACTTTTTAATATTATAAATATAAAAATAAAAATAAATATATTTTTATTTTATCCGGGTCTTACACTTTCGTTCTTCGTTTCTAGCCATTTAACGCTTTTAATATATTAATATTCTTGTTAATCGATTCAAATGAGTACAACAGCTAGTTCAACGACTAGAAAACTTCAACGATCACCTTTAATCGATTAAGTTGAGGATTAATCGATTAACTAATGGATTAAAAGGTGTTTTAATTGATTATTTCAGTGATAGTCTAAGTTTTCAGCTCTTACTCTGTTTTAATCGATTAATACTAGGTTTAATTGATTAAAAGAGTGTAATTTTGACTACGGACATCAATAATATAGTATGAAAGTACAAAAACCACTGAAAATCTAAGTCCTAGACACTGAACTATAATTATTACAAAAACTTTCTATAACAATACAAGTATTCAAAGGATCTTCTTGAATCTTGATATCTCTTGACTTGAATTAAACATCATCAAAATTTCATCTTCATCATTTTGCTAACATATTTGTTTAAAAATATCTTCATCATTTTACTAACATATTTGTTTAAAAATTATTTACAAATATTTTAAAACTCAAGTACTCGTAAACATCCATGAATATTTTAAAAAATATTTTATATATTTTTAATATAAAATCTAAATAAAATTATAAAATATAATATAAATTAAATTAAATATAAATTATAATTTTATTTTAATTAAATATTAATTATAATGTTATTTAATTACAGAATTAAGAACAATCAAAGAAATAATATAATATTTTGCTCTTATTCTTATTTGACTAATATACATATTAAGAGAGAATGATTTAATAAGATTTTATAAGCTTCTTCCTTAAACTCAATTTACACTTAATTGATTCTATAAACATAATTAGAAAATACTTTATAATTAATCTCTCAACACTTTTCAAGCAAAAGGAACAATCAAACTGCTAATAAAATATTACATATTCATAAATTCACGACACAACTCAGACAACTTCTTAAATCACATATCAAATTAGATTAAGAAAATAATATTCATTCATTTTTTTTAAGTTTAGATACCAAATTATTTATAAAAAAATTAATTTTACCTCAAAGGTTTGAAAGCATATTTAACTCAACGAAGAATAATTATGGAGCAAAGAAAAAAAAAAGAAGCAATGAACATTTTAATGACATAAAAAGATTACGGCAGCAAAAGCCTGTAGTTGACTGCCTGAACATATCAGGGGAAGAGATTTGCCCCTAAAATATATCCTTCAGAATCACTTATCTCAGAAAGTGTTCGATGTTTTGTCCACTAATCAGTTCCCAAACAGAATATATGCTCTGTTTAACATCCTTATACCCTGTTTATATGATCTAGTCAATAATAGTTGAACTAACATGACCTTTATATATTTATATTTTCATGGCACATGCTTTATAACTAGCATAGTAGCATAACTATATGTAATCAACATATTTTTATTATTATTTCACTTGCAGCATATAAAGTATAGATCAAAAGGATACGAAGAGAAAAAAAAAACATTTGAGTTATACTCAATAAAGAGGAAAATACAGCAAAAGGCACACCTTTTTGTCGTTAAATTTATATAGGTACAAAGAAGGATTGTGCCTCGTAACTTAGGTTATGCTACATGAGAAATCAAAATCACAACCTAAGTGTTTGATATATGTCTGTTTACTATTTCTCAAACAGCATTTATTCTGTGTTTATTAAATTGTTTAATGCGCTCTGTTCTGTTCTGGTTGAACTGACAATGATTTTGACATTTTGTATTGTTACATAATTTGGTGGCACATGATTTAGACTTTGCAAATCCTAATGAGATCTTCAAATTTAATGCATTTCTTAGTATAGAAGATGGTCCAGGCCCCTAAAACTAATCTTGTCTTGGATACCATCCCAGTCTTCTGAAGCACATGATCAGTTAATAAATATTTTGTTCAAAACGTTTTGGGACCATTTTATTTATAAAACCATCGTATTAAGGGAAGAGGGGACTAACTTTCTGAAATGCCAACATAGCTCTGTTAGCTTATCAGATTTTTTTTTATATAACCATGATTTATTACAAACAACATTAATGGATGCAAAAGAAAAACATGCACACATTTTCCCTTTTTCAATGCCAAAAGAGAAACATGATACATTTATATATATACATAAAATAAGTTCGAAAGGTGTAACAAGGAAGGAGTTGATGGGGGAAATACAAACATAAATGAGATCTGAGTCCAATCATATAAGAGATAGATTTATATTATTTTCTATCCAAAACTTTAAGGCAATACAAATATAAATATAAATGAGATATGAGTCCAATCATATAAGAAATATATATTATTTTCTATTCAAAACCTTAAGACAATGGACTAATGAATTTTTCATCTTTATATAATGTTTTACTTTCTTATTTTTATCCAATGTAAAATTTAGAGCCACACTTAAACTCTCTGACAAAGTTTACATTTGTGACCATGATGACGTACTTGTATTGGATTGGCTTAACAAATAAAAGTAAGAGAAGCCATTGATAAAAACAAATTTGATTCTGAAAATTAAGATAGAACATTTTAAACTTGCTAGTACAATCATCACCTTTTGCAAGAACGGAAAAAACAAGGTGTCCATTGAAATAAAAACGTTGGATGAAAATGCTAGGGTTGAATTGAAGGTGGTGTCAGCAACAAGAAGCATCAGCTTGGGAGGTGGGAATAGGGGCTATTGGACCACTGTGTTGTATGTGAAATATACATGAATTTGGCATCTGCTAAGGCTCTTGTGATCTATGATTCACCCTAGTGTTGGACCACAAACATTACTCACACATATGACCCATGAGGCATCCTAATTTATGTTTCCTATTCAGAAACTCATCATATGCTAGTGTTTCATTGTTTTCATGAATAAGGTATTCACAAAATTTACAAAGATTACTGTTATTAACTGTGAACTTTAACTGTTAGAATCTGAATTACAGGGAACTCACATAAATATCAGAAGTTCTGGTATACAAAATTCATCTGCATAAAAGAGAAGCTCTTCACTTTTGCTAAGAAATTTCATTAATTGTCCTTGAAATTGAAGTTTGAAGAAATAGACAAAGTATATAATTGGAGTTTTCAGTGCTCTGTTAGATGAGGTTCCTAGGCCCCATATGCATTTAGAACCTTGCTAATGGTACCTCTGTACCAAAGAAAGCTAGTAAAGTGTATGCATAAAAAGGACAAGGATGTGGGCACCAACACTTTGTAGTTTGTGAGGAGGTAGATGAATTTGCTTAGTTTGAGTGCATTTCACTGATGGGATCCTTGCTGGCTTGCTAACCAACCAACACCTTAATTTGTTGCTGTTTATGATTGCATGCTATGATGCCATTAGCAAACAAAAACAAGAAAACCAACATATATACCTTGTTTTTCATTTCAAATCCAACACGCAATCACCCTCATTAACTTTGTTCCTCGGTGGTCTCTCTAATTCTTTTTTTCATCATAATAAGGAAACTCGGGTTGTTCAAATGTATTTCCAAGGCTTTTAGAACAAGAACAGAAACAAATCAGGTCCAACCACCTAAAACATTTTTTTTTTTCTATACCCTACAAATATCCTCATTATCATCCCTTTTCATTTTTGTAATATAATAACAAAGATTCCTATATTGTAAGGTTATAGTGCTATGACTTTCTAGGTTGCTTTACAACAAATGGTTGTTGACGTATACTTGATTGCATACCTCTGGAGCCTGGATATTGATACTATTATTATTTTATTATTATTATAATAATAATGTACAAACCTGAAATTGTTAAATCTAACAACTTTCTTGAAAATAAACCTATTAAGGAAGGTATTAGTTGTTCAATTCATAATATTTCACAGCTTTTTTTAATATTATATTCTTAATTCTTAAGCCTCTTTAAAAGTCACTTAGAGTTGGAGGTTTATTTTTCTTGTACACAACCATTTCCAACTAAACTTATAATTAACCCCCCATGTAGCAAACATGATACATCACAACAGTTTTGGACAACTACATCATTCAACAGTTACTGAAATATATATTTATCAGATGGAAACGTTGTAACAACAATACAGTCATAAAGGCAGTTTTAATTGATCTTATAAAACAAAGATAATGATTTTATTTCTACCTTAGGAACTACAGTATTGGTTTTATTTTTTAATTTAAAAGATTAGCTGAACTTGGTTATCTGTCAGAAAAAATTGATCAGAAACTGTGAACATAAATATGGAGCAGGGGGTGGAGTCCATAAAATAGTTTCTCTTACTAAAAAGAATGGTAAGGAGAGGAAAAGTGAAAAATGTGATGGTCCAGAAAAAAAGAGGGCATGCATGGAAAAGAGGAAGAGGCAAAGGAATTTGTCATTTTGCAGAGGTTGCAAATCCCAAACATCTCACTAGAGGCCAAACAAAAGGGCAACTGGGTTTTCCAATTCTCTACCAAATATCTCATTCTTAGCTGTGTCCTAAACAGTGGGCCATGCACGTGTTTAAGCCCTTCTCATCCCATCATTCATCATAGCCTTCCCTCAATTCCCCACCACCCAACCCCTCCTTTATAACCGAACCTTCCTTCCCTCACACCTTCCCATCACTCACCACACCAACACACCTCTCCCTCTCTCTTTTCATCTCGTTGTGGCATTTCATCAAATACTTTGCAAGATGGCCAAAGTGGGAAAACTTACAAAGCTGAAGTCAGCGATCAAGAGATGGCCCTCATTGACCAAGCTCAGCCGCGGCAACAGCTGTGTCTCCTCCCACAAAGGAGCCACCGGAACATCCTCGTCATCCAAGGAACATGCACATGACCAAGAGCTTCATGCTGTTTATGTTGGCAAATCTAGGAGGCGCTACCTCGTAAACTCCGAAGTGATCGACCACCCTGTGTTTCAGGAGCTAGTTGATAGGTCTTCTTCGTCTCATGATGATGGGGTGGTGGTATCCTGTGAGGTGGTGCTGTTCGAGCACTTGCTGTGGATGCTTGAGAGCGAAGAGACCCAGTTGGGGTCCATGGATGAGCTGGTCGAGTTTTACTCTTGTGCATGCTGATCCACTTGATGCTATCCATCGATGCTGACACTCCTAGTAATAGCTGACTTCGATTGTTTCTCTTGTGGTCACCCAAACCATTGGCCATCACTTTGTGAATTCAGATTGATTCAATCTTAATTATATATCTAAAAGTATTGTTGTTCTGTAAAGTGGGCATGTAATTGACATTAATGTTCTATTCATTGTTCTTGTGACTTTGTTTGAGGTGAATCAATCCAACGCCAATTCGAATCACCTGTCCCGTTTCTTCTTTATTTCAAAGTGACTAAATTGAAACGATAACTATAAGTTAACCATTTTTTTCGATTTAGGAATTATCAAAACGATTAAATTAAGTCCTGAAGTTTAAACTCAATCCTATATCCAAAACTTTGATAACTTGTATTCGGACGATCTCTATGTGTTCATAGTTCAATGGTATTATATATTTTCTAAGGAATCTTTTCTTCAAAAGAGTTTTAAGTAACGTCGAAGTTTTGTCTTCATTCTGGGAATATAAGTCTCAACTCCATTTTAGTTGTTCAAGTTGTGCGGGATTTGATTTTGATAATGTTAAAAAATCATTTTAACAACACTTTTTTTACAGTGCATACGTGACAGTTTGTGATTCGTCTGTTTTAAATATTTTTTTAAATATAAATTTAAATAGACTAATAAAGTGATGACACGTGTTCTGTTATAAAAAAGTTGTCAAAAAAGTATTGTTAAAATATTATCATCTTTTAATAATACTTCAAAAAACACCTCTTACTAATAAAGATATCTTATTTGTATATAAACTGATGCTCTTTTCTTATTTTATCTAACTTAAATCTTTGTTTGTACTTAACAAGTATTTTATCTTAATAAACTTTCTTCTTGGAACTCAATCTTTTATGTATGTGATAAACTCTTATTTTATTAGTGTTATTATTTTAAGTATTCTAGAAAAAACCTTAGATGATTGGTATTTAGATTTAATTCTTATGTATATTTATTGTTTAATAAACTAAATAATTTATTATACCAGAGGGGCAATGTCTCATGTCTATTTGTAATTAAATCAGATTTGAGTCATGCAATACATTTGTGTGCCCCACATACAGAAGTCAACTAAAGTTACACTCTGTCTTTATAATTGCAACCCAAAGATCACTATCTAACATATGAAGTTGGATTCATGTTTAAAGCCTTAGGATCAGACACTAGTTAATAAATAAGACATGGTCTTAAAACATACTAAGGTTACACTCTATTTTGTTTCCAACATCACGGATTATATTCCGTTATTTTATAGTATAAATGACAGTATATTGTTATATTTTAACAATTTTTTATAACAGAATACATCATGTCATCGTTGTTTGAATTTTTATGTTTAAAAAATATTTGAAACGGATCAATCACAAACTATCACGTATACATTGTTAAATAGTTGTCAAAAGAAATAATTGTTAAAAAAACATTCTCCTAAAAATATTAACCTAAAAATTGTAATGAGAGTATGAAAATGAGTGAACCCAGAAGGACCGCTCTAACCTAAATTGACAGGCCTAACTTATGTGACAGAGGTTTTGGTGGTGACATGTTACTATTTTGAATCCCATGTCGAAGATTGGTGAAGGGAATGCAGCAATATGATAGGGACAATATTATTGGTAGGTTTTTGGCACCAATAAGCAAGAGTTATAGGTCCTAGTGCTGGTTGCTTGGGGGTAAAGACAGGATAATTAGACCACTTACTTTTTACTCATCGATGGTTCCTGCTGTTGTTATTAGTTGAGTAACTGTGATTAATAATTGCTTATCATACTTTTAACAGTGTTTAGGAATTTTTAATGACAGTGGCCGACATTGGTGATCACAGAAACTTAGGTTTCTGTTTCTTCTATTATTATTGTTCTTTCACTCCTATACTTATGAAGCTATAATGCATTAATTAGTATCTTAAACCGTATTTCTGGTGGTATTAATCCCATGTCTAATCAACTTAGTACAACCATTGGTTATTATTGGATGCTGTCATGCAAGTGTACCTCATTGATTTACATTATGTCAATCCTTCGTTGTTTGTCCGGTGTGTTTTTCATTTAAAAAATTTAAGTATGAGGGTTAAATAAAATTGAAAAAATTAAACATTATATGCAAAAAAAATTATAAATATCTTACTTTGAAATTTTGAAATAAAATTAATATTAGTTTCTTATATAAATTAAGTTTATGTTTCATCTATTTTACAAATATTCTAAAAAATTCACATATTCATAAATATTTCTCTAATAACTCATATATTCACGAATGTTTTTCAAATAACTCACATATTTATTAATATTTCTCAAATAACTCACATATTCATTAATATTTCTCAAATAACTCACATACTCATAAATATTTCTCAAATATTCACTAATATTTCTCAAATAACTTATATATTCATAAATGTTTCTTAAATAATTAATATATTATAAATAAAGAAATTCGAAACATATTAAGTGTAAATTTTGATAAATATTTCAACCATTTCTCACCAAGCTATGACCAATTTCCAAACTTAGTAAAATGCGATTTGTGGATGGCAAAAAAAAGAAAGAAAAGTGGAATATATGAATGAATATGTAGCTAGGGTGCTTTAGCTACACTCACGTTTTCATTATACCAAAATGGATGATTTCTTAATTAGCTCAAACATTAATGGATGTCTCCCAAGATCTGAACATCTAATTGGATCAGCCAAAAAAAAGTGATGTTTGACTTAATTTTTTTTGTCATCAAGTGTATTATTTGACCATACATTAAGAATAAGATTGAAAGGGTTGAAAAAGTCTTGGACATTGAGGACTTGTCTTGAATTCAATTACACATAATCAAAATCCAATACTATAAGAACATGGGGATCAGTAATGAACAAGAAAAACGAACAATTACATTAACACACGCAAGTATAAGTGCTTTTGATGTTTTTACAAACAAAAAAGTATGTTAGAAGCGACACTAACTATGATCTCTACCGAAATTACAGGATCTAGTCTTCCTAGTTGGATAGGAATTGATGCTAGAATGAAAGTGTCTTTTTTTACAAATATTTTGCTTATGAAATTGAGATTTTGTGTTTTATCAATAAGCTTGCTTGGTTAAGACTCTAAATTTTTTGGTCCCATGTGATTCCTTATAAAGAGGGTAATAAGCAAGCTCAAAAATCTCACCCCTTTTAAATAAATGCTAATTTTCTTGAGCTTGGCTAAATTTCTTGCCCAAATCCATTAATCTAAATTGGTGTTATAAAAAGTTGTGAAAAAAAATCTAATTTATCTTTCATTATAATCATAGTTAAAATTAATCAACAACATGTACTCTTTTTTCGGTATTTTTCTAGAATAGTAAACATGATTCCAGTGTGTAACATTATCAAATCAGTCTCCTAATATTTATAAAATAAATATTTCTTTTGAAAAATATTTATATATCTTTTATATGCATACCTATAATCTTTCATATATCAGAATTAAAATACAATTTTATTTTTCAAATTTATCGTTAAAATATAATTTAGTTACTCGCTATATATATATATATATATATATATATATATATATATATATATATATATATATATATATATATATATATATATATATATATATATATATATATATATATATATATATATATATGCAGAGACTTATTCCAAAAGAAAGAGAAATTTAAAAAAGTTATTTTTATGTTTTGTTTTTCAATTTATTAATATGTACAAATTAATGTGAAATGGTGTACACTTTGATGGTAACTTAACTAATTTACTGAAAAATATTCTCTGAAATTCTAGCTGGAATCGAATTTAAGATTATAGTTTATTTTACTTTAGGTGTATGTATAATTCTGAACATCTATTGTTTGTGCTGCAGAATTCTGTTAACAACTGTAAATGTTGTCGTACTAGCCTGTCGTATTCATTGACAGATAAGGCTGTAGCAGAGTTTTAATTTCCTTTTTATTTTATTTTTTATGTCTTAATGGACAGATAAGGCTATAGGAGAGTTTCAATTTACTTTTTATTTTTTATTTTTCTTACATCTCATCAATCGCCCGTTGTTTTCACATATATAAAAGTTTATATTTATTATTGATATTTTTAAACCTAGATATATTTAAAATTGTAATTTCTTTTCCCTTAGCTGCACAGGAAGTGTAAAGTATTTTATGAAACTAACTTTATATATTATAATTTTTATGTTCTAAAAAGTAAGTTAATGTTATTATAATTAATGAATAATAAGCTTTAATATTGAATTTAATAGTTGAAATATCAGTTCATTAGGTTTTAAAAAGTATTTATAAATTATATTGTGTGGTGGGTTAAATGAGAGTTAAGGCCCACAAAAGGACATAAATTGAGTGATATAAATTTTGGTGAGATTTGAAGTTTGTAGTGGTGAATGAATTGATATGTGTAGGACATGTTCATCAAACTTGCACACCATCATTGTCAAAATTTGATATCTCATGAAGGAAAAAGTTTTTTTAACGACTTATTTATAATGTATACGTATTAATTTATGATTGGTATGTTTTAAATATTATTTTAAAATAAATTTAAATATAATAATAAAATAATGACACATATTTTATTATAAAGAAATTGTTAATATATCAAGATCAGCTATAGATATGCATGGCTTGTTTATGCAGAAAAACAATGGGTATTGTTTGGTTTAAAATGGTTTTGTTTATGCATGAAGCATGACGAAATGCTTACAATGTTGAGTACCAAAAATTCAAGTGGCAAATGCTAGTTGTTTAAAGGTGCAGAAACCAATCATCATGTTCCAAAATAGCAACTATCACTTTCTTCTTATTTACATTTTTTTATCAACAAATTCATTTTTTTTCCTTTTTTATTCTTTATGTAAAAAATAAGGTGCCTTTCAATTGGATAAGTCTTTTGTTTGTTATATTAGTGTACATCAAATTGAAAGAGCCATATGAAAAAAGTAGTATGCACTTCCAATCCAATGATCTTAAGAGAAAAAGAAATTAAGTTGGGTTGGATTGGAAGTGCATTTGATAGATTAATATTTTCAATTACATGATGTGATATATAACTATTAGATACTAGTGAAAATATGTACATGGTCATTTGTATTTTTGTTATGATAATAAAATTATTATTATTATAATTATAAAATAAAATTAAATAGTTTATATAACTTTATTATATTTTTTTATTTACTTTCTAAGTAGTTTTATAATTAAAAATCAGTCAGATAAAAAATTATTAAATTTAAAAAACAATCAAATAAAATTTATAAAATAATTATTTTATTTTTATTTTTTTATTTAAAATGTAAAATTGAAAAACAAAATGTGGACACCTAAAAAAGATTTGCCATTATAAATAGATAAATAGGATAATAATGATATAGATGAGTGAAGATTTAAATGTTTCATCTTATCTTAGAGTGAAACTTTATTCTTATATTTAATATATATATATATATATATAAAACTTTTATTTAACATATAGGAAATATGTAGACAAACACACGTGCTTTTCTATTTGTTCATGATTCAGATATTAATTAAAAACATTTCGACAAAAAATTTATATAACTAAGTATTTAGTATTGAAAAGATATACATTCTTTTCTTCAATGTCAAACATTAAGAAAGAAATATAATTATATAAATATTAAATAAAAGTTAAATAATAATAAAAGAAAACTAAAAATAATTAAATGTATGTTTTAAACATAAATTAAGTATTTTAGTAATATAAAATAAAAACAAATAAAATAACATTTGAAGTATATAATTATGCCAATTAAGACTTTGGTTAGTTAATGAGTTTGCTAAATCTGATCTACATTTTGTGAAATCTCTTATTTGTGTTTAACCTCAAGGACTGAATTCTTAGCCAATTAAGCAAATTGGTATTCAATCTCAATTATAAATATGTTTTCAAATCAATTTTTTTTTGTCAAAAATACCAAATTTGGTCATTTGAATAGGTATTGAGTGCATTCAAATCAAGTTTCTAAGTTATTATCTTTTGATATAGCTTTGAGCAGTCCTGTGTGGCGTTGAGTGCTGTAAAACCGAGAATCACTTGACACCATGACACTAAACGACCATTCACTAGTACAGTAAAGGGAAATGACGACAGTTATTTTTACTTATACATAGCGGTTCCGCAACTAAGGCATATACAGGCGAGGCAAAGCCTCGGTTTTGAACCGATGTCTCGGTCACCATTCACCAAGTCAGTTGTTAGCCCTTGACCGCAATCCATCAATGCCCAATGCTCCATCTCACACCACCATCATCAAAGATTCCCAATTGCGAAGAACAAAGAACGAGGACGGCGCGCTCCCACCACCACCTGCAGAGAACAATCAAACATAAAACAACCAAATCCAAATCAGAAAAAAGGGAGGGAAGGAAACTTCCTCCTTGGTTGCGAATCAGAACAAAGAGAAGAAGAAGAAGAAGAACGACCACTGCGCCCTTGTGCTCCCACCGCGTCTCCATCGCACCTTCGTCACGCCATTGATGATCCCTCCATCGTGCCTCCATCGGAACAGAGAAGAGGAAGGAAGCCTCCCTCTTGCCAAGGTGAAAGAAAATGGGAAAAAACAGAGGAGCGGCACAACTTCTATTTGAAAATGCCTCTGTTCACGAAATTTAACCCTAAACACATGTTATTACCTCGATTATTTTTTTAACTGAGGCAATAAGGGTCTACGGCCTCGGTTCTATAAAGAACAAATGCCTAAACCCTCTCAAAAAATAAAAAATAAAAATTTTAGCTATTTTATGCCCCAGTTCTTTAAACAACCGAGGTAATATATCTTTGCGATAATTACAAAAATGCCACCGTGCCAGTTTTAGGCATCAGTTCTTTTTGAACCGAGACATATATGTTTGCGATAATTACAAAAATGTCACCGCTCCATTTTTTGCTTCGATTACAACTAAACCAATGTCAAATGCGCGAGTTAAAATCCTTTTTTTTTATTAGTGATTTGGGTGCTAAGTGTTGCTAAGCCAATAGACTCTTTGAATTTTGGGCGTTAAGAAGTTGTTTAGGGACCTGAGCACCACTTCTCCCTACAGGTATGCATCTTGTTTTTCTCAATAATTTGCTAGGCGAGGGATCTTGCTCGCTAAGCGATCTTTGTGCTGACAACATTGTGATTGTATATGGTATTATAAGGAGTTCAAAAAGAAGTTCTTAAGAAGATTATGTATAGTGTATGTATTTATATAGGGTGCTTTGTATTAGGAATTATTTTGACACAATTAATAACTTTCAATCTCAAGTAGAGAAGGATGATTATTTCGTGATGAGTAGCAGGAGATCCTTAGTATATAGTTGTTTTGTTTGACGAATTAACCTTAGTGTGTGGTAGTATGTGTGGACGAGTTGTTTCACCACTATCGAGTGCAAGACCTCTATAGTTTGATATCAATACATGTATTCAGATGGTCAAGTCTAGAGGGAAGGATTGTATGTCTTAGGATTTATTGATTTATTTGTGTTATATGTCTACTTCTATAAACTTAATATATGTTTGTTTTTGGTACATTAACCTACCTTTTCTTTTTTGTTTGTTTGTTTGTGTGTTTTTTCTTATTTGCAATGATCACCTTAGTGGTGTGAGCAAATTAATATGTTTCAGTTGATCCAATACAAGACGAGAGTGATGATTAAGTTTAGAGTTAGATTGTTAGATCTCCTCTCTTATTAAATGTTGTAAAACAGTAGTAGACTATTGATTTGGTATAATATTATTCTTAGAAATAAAGAATCTTTGTACGAATATGTTCAACTACTCTTATAATTATGTAAAAGATAACTCTAATAGGCTTTTGTATTTTTTTTTGATAAATTTGTCCTCTCATTCTTTTGTAAGTGATGTCTTTTTTAGTAATTTTTTACTGTTAGAATGGAATGTTACCATTACTATTACTGATAATATTTATTATTATTATTTTTCCTTAAAATATATAGAACACAATAAGTTATTTATGAGTGTGTAAGTCAAACTTAATGGTATTTTTATTAACACAAACAGAATATCAATTACTTCTTTGTAGATTCTATTCTTTTATATATCAATGATTGATATTCATATTATCAATTGATTTCTTTATTGAAAGGCTAAAAATATGTGATGATGAGATTAATCACATATTAAATACCGCTGAAAACATGTCTAACAACGTTTGTGTATGGTAACTTTCAAACCATGAGCCATTGATAATATTGTCATCATCCTATATTTCACTGTATGACCTGGCACCAAGTTGAACTTGTAAAATCTGCACAAAATAGCTAGCACCATCCTCATCTGCAGATATGCAGAGTCCTTGCCAAGGCATATCCTAGGACCTGCCTATAATAGGTGCAAAGGAAAATAATGAAACACCAACTTTGGATTGTTATCACATCATATTACAGAGTTCTGAGGAGATCAAAGTACCTGAAAAGCAGTGAATTTGAATGGAGACTCATTTTTTAGAACACCATCTTTGAACCATCTCTCAGGGACAAATGAAGCTGCATCAGAACCCCAATTATATTCCATCCTTCCCATAGAGTATGGAACATATGTTACCATTCCCCCTGCCTTTACTTTGGTTCCATCTGGCAATACATCATCCTTTAATATGCCCTTAGGATCCTACAATTCAACACATGTTTACAAAACTTGTTCATAGAGTAAAAAGTAGTACATTTAAAGCAACAACCTTAGTGAAGTGAATCTCTCTTTAAAAGTACATGAAAGTGTTTTGCTTATGATAAAACCAAGAAGAAAATGTGTTTTGTTTGTTAATAAATTGTCAAGAATTCAAATGTGGAAATGTATAAAAATGAAAAGGTTGGATATCTTATAAAGAATAAAATTCATAAACTCATTGTCTTAAGATTTTAGATCGAAAATTGTGTTAATCACTTCTAGGATTGGCTTCAGAAAATTGAGAAAAAGCACATTTTAAGTGAGGTATTATCTTAAACCAACTCACATGCTTAAAAGCAATTTGTTTTGTGAGCAATAATTGAAAAGTTACCTCACATTTTATGGAATTTTCATAACTAGAACTAAATCAATGTAGGAAAATGCACACCTGAGGAACTGCTGGATACAATCTTAAGGTCTCTGTTATCACAGCATGCAGATAGTGCAATCTCTCTAGTGAATCTTTATTCAAAAGCCTTGAAAATTGTTCTACTCTTTGATTGAATGATTCTGAGTCCTTTTTGTCACATTGAGGCAAGGAAATGTTCTCTTCTTTTGCATGATGCTCCTCAAAAAGTTTCAGCTCCTGGTAAAGTTTGTCAGCAACATGAGCATGTGTCATTACCATGTAGATGGCCCATGACAGGGTTGTTGCAGTTGTGTCTCGACCAGCAATCACAAAGTTCAACACAATATCTCTCAAACTCTTGTCCGTTGCATTGCTTTCTCCTAGTTCTATGAATCTTGATAATATATCATGCTTCATCTGTATTTTTTAACATAGGCCATGAATCAATGTATGTTTGATGTTTACTATGTGGTTAGGATATAAAAATACCTGATTTTGTTGCCCACTTTTTCTGACATCTTCTATCTCTGCCTTCCTTTTCCGAATTACTGAGTAGGTGAAATCATCAACAACTTTGATACTCTTATCAAGTTGTGCTTCAGATCCTATACTTAGCATTTTTTTAATCTTCCAAAGTGGATCAATGAAACGAAGTGTTACTATGATATTTGCAGTGTCAAATGCATCAGCAAAACTGTTCTTTGGCAAATTGGGAGACAGTGTTCCAATTTCCACTCCAAATCCAACCTTACATATGGAGTCCAAAGTCATTCTCATCAACAGTTCCTGGTAATTATAATTTCAACCATCATCAACTGCAAAATTTCCTACTTTGAAAACAAAATTAAGAACATGGAGAATGGTTGCAGAACCTGCATGTCTATTTCTTGGTTAAGGATAGATGCTTGACTGAGAATAGCAGAAAGTTTCAAGGCATATTCCTTGAAAACTTTCGTGCTAAATTCCCTTAAATTTCTGGATGCAAACTCTAAGCTTGCAGTTTTCCTTTGCTTCTTCCAAGTCTCACCATCAACATTAAATATCCCATCTCCAAGAAGCACTTCCATATATGAATGGTACACTTCACCCTGCAATCAAAACCATAAACTTTTCCATCAAAAAACTTTCATTATGCAGATAAAGAAGTTCAAACTTGTAAACTGTTACAGTAAAATCCTTTTACACAGTTGAACTACAAAAGAGCATTCTTAATATGATTTTTAAGACATTATTGTAAGAGTTAAGAGATTTACCATGTATGACTCAAACATTTGATGTAGATTACCTTAGGATAATTATTGAAGTTGGTCTTGAGTACATGTTCTACATTATTAGGGTCAGCAATGTAAGTATAAGTTGTGAAAGGCATAGGAACCACAACAGTTTTTGATTTGGACAAATAATTGACTAGCCAATCATGCATTCTGTCATAGTTCATCAATTGTTCAATAGCAGCTCCAAAAAAGGGCCAAGTTTTTGGACCTTTCTTGTTTCTTTGACTCCATCTATGTATGAATATCCATGAAACAACTATGCATATCAGTACTACTAACCCTCCCATGTTTCATAGGTCCCTAAAGGTAGCAACTAATGCCAGGTTCCTCTCAAAACCTTATTTTTAAGACATGAAAAATAACTGCATACGAAATTATAACATGTCACAAAAGATGCATGTTTTTTGGTTTTTGACGAGCACTAAAGGTGCATGCTTTGAGTTATCGGTTGATGTTTCTCTTTACAACAATTAAGAGGGAATAGAGGTAGTTAAAATGTAGGTATCTAACTGCTTTATTTATTTGTTTTTAGTTTATCTGTTAGCATCTGTCACATTCTTTTAGTGCTAGTGGTTTCAGAACTGTAAAGATAAAGAAAATATTCATTTCTTTCGTGCCATTGACCTAAACAGAATAGAACAACCAGAGGGTGATCTTCTTTAATTCTTCTCTTATATAATTTAATCATTTAATATTGATATTATTTTATTAAAAAAATTATCTATTTCATTTAAGGTTTTAGTCAAAATTCCCATAAGGGTCTAAGTATATATATGTGAAAAACACAATCACAATAAAATTTTAAATTCAAAATAAATACAATCATTCATCTTTTTATTTTTAACCTCTATTTATAAGTTTTGAGATGAACTTATAATTAATGAAATCTTAATTAGAATTCAATCATATCTCATTTCTTAGTAAGCAACTCTTTTTCATTAATAATTTTAAATAATGTATATGTTTATTTTATCTTTTCATCCATTTAAACTATACAACTTTTTTTTCATTTTGGGTACCATCAAGAAATTATTTAGTTAATCAAATATAAAATAAAAAAATACCTAACTAGAACGAAACCGAAATTACTTATTTTTTTTCTGTCTGAACTAAAATCTTAAGAAAAAGATAGAGACAAATGGGACAACATTATAATCTGTCCTAAAATTACACTTACAGACCCAATATTTTAGGCTGTAAAGTTGGGCCTAATGATGAAGAAGCCCAAAAAAGAAAAGGCCCGTTTACTGATAAGCCTGCTTGCTGGAGCTGTCGTCACTGTTGGTGGTGGCCGCAGTGACAAACAGAGGGAGAGATGTCGAGATTGCGAAGACTGATACAAGCTTCGGTTGATGCTACCAAGAGAGGTTCTTTTTCTTCTCAATCTTCAATCTGTTCTCTTTCATTCAAAATATTTTCTCTCTCTAACTCTTTTTCTGCATTGGAACAAAAGCTTTATCCGGTAATCTTGATGATTTGATGCCACCACCGGAGAGACCCATCTTCAGCTTCAATTCCAAGAAAGAGTTAAGCAAGTGGCATTTGTATTCTGATTCCGAGTTTGGAGGTGGGGTGCATCGTTTCGTGCCACTACTCAATTGATTATTGTGAAGTTTGCATTTTTCTTTTTTATTCTTTCGTCGTTTCAGTTTTTGGGGGGTTTTAAATGTTTTTGTTACCCAGGTTTGTCCTCTGCGTCTCTGCAGATAACTGAGTCGGAGAATGGAGTAACTTCTGGAATCTTCTCCGGGAACCTCTCTTTGGATGTCTCTGAGGGCACTAAATGGAACATCACTCGGAGTGGCTTCTGTGGAATGCGCTCTAAAAAGGTTTATTTCTTCAAAAACAACCATATTGGATTCTGTTAGTGTGATTATTTGTGCTTATTTTATTTATTTTTTCTGTACCAAAAAAACTAATTAGAATGCACTTGCAATGTAACTTGTAAAGGGTTTTTGGCAACCATTCTATCGTCGAGATTGTCATCTTTGAAGTGTAATAAGATTGTTCAGTTTTGTACTATTTTAAAAATAGTATCCAAGAGTATTTCTGATCAGTTGAATGTGGAAAAATCTTTACGCTAACAGTGTGTGGAAGAGAAATTCTATATTAAATGTTATTCTTACACAATTCTTTGTGTCTGCAGTTTGATGGTTTTATTGATTTGGATTCATATGATACCATTGCTATGAAACTTAAAGGAGATGGAAGATGTTATATATCTACTGTGAGTGCCCTTTTTCGTTGCCAATTATGTTATCCTAGGAAATCTAGAGGTTGAGGGCTTATAAATTTCATTTCTGGGGTGATGTTATGAGTATTCTGCCTTTGATGATTTTTATGCAGATCTACACGGAGAATTGGGTCAATTCACCTGGACAGATGGAAGATAACTCATGGCAAGCTTTTGTTTATGTGCCTGAAGGCAACTGGTACATTACAAAGGTAAGTTCTATTTGCTTCTCACTGCTTACAACATACTTATGATTGACCAGGTTTTCACTGTGTTGTTAAAGCCTTCGCGTTTGTAGGACGTCTGCTCAGATAACTTATCTTTGAGTGATGTGTATTCTGTTGCTTACAACTTATGACCATTTCTCCTTCCATACACTATTTTAATAGTTGTGCCAAATTAAGTGGCGAAAATTATAGGTTTCTCTTTGGGAAAATAAGGACTTGGACTACTCAAATCAGATGCAACGAAAAGTTTTGCACATCAGCACATTAGTTTTGTAGCTTTCCATCTACTTCCTGAGAAGCCTTACTGCTGCAATGTTTATAAAAGGTCTAGGTGTAATTAGGAATACAATTCCTGGAATCAAAGCATAACAGTACACTAATTATTTTGCTTTGATTATAAATCTCTAGAGCATCAACACTGGATCATGGAATTTGTAAGTTGGAAAGCTTCTTATATATTACAGGAGGCTGCCAAGGAAGTGTAAACACTTCAAAATAATAGTTGTTTGTGTCATAACCGTATCAGACTCGTGTAAATGTTGGAGAGTTCACAGGATTTCAACTTTTAACTGTATTCGCAAGTTCTTCTTTTCTATTCTTTTTAAACTCAATACCAATAAAGATGTGAATATCACAATAATTAGATAAAGTATAGATTTTTATTCATGTAAGTGATTATCAAAATTTTCTATACAATTTTCTAGTGGTATCATCATATTTGTAGTTTCAGGAAAGAACTTTTGTACATAAGAAATGTTGATTGTTTCTGTGGATCTTATGCTTAACATTATAATTTCTGTGCTGCTCATCAACTGTCATGGTTGCTATTCATAAAAGTATCAAATATCAACATTGTTATTTGTTGGTGAGCAAAGTAGGTCTTGATGTGCACTGATCTTATCATTTGAAGTTGGGTGGACAATATGTCAACATATGAGAGTTTTGCTAGGTTTTGTACATGGTTAAGCTCTATCTATGGCTTCATAATCAGTCTCATGCCCCGATAAAGGAGGGTTGTGTAGATCTTCTGCGGCCCACGTAAAATTTGTCAATATACTAAACACGTATCACTCATGCTCTTTATCCAAGTGCAATGACATCATGTAATCTAATTAGTGGGCATTGCCTATTGACATAAGAGTTTCTTTGTGTTGTTTGTGCCTGGTTGATTTTCTATATCAACACAAATGATGGGTATCACATGCATATTAAATTCATTGATTGACCAGATTCCTCTAGCTCGGTATTTACCTACTTGGAGAGGGAATGTTATAGATGCAGAATTGGAAATGAATCCATCGCGTATTTTGGGCATGTCTTTGTCTGTCAATGCTGAGGGTGGTGTCCCAGGTGCTAGATCTGGACCAGGTGATTTCAGAGTTGAACTTGATTGGATCAAAGCCTTGAGGACAGAATGAAGTGAATAGTTTACACATAAAAATCAAGAATTTTCCTCTTCTTCTAGGGTGCCCTTTTTTGTAATAATCATGTATCATTTGATGGCTCCTAATGGAAAAATATATTTGGAGTTGTTATACAAAGACTGTATTGTTGAGTACTATAGTAGGTCCAATAATGTAAGCACTTTCAAAGAACAAAATTCATTGTTTTCATCATGTTCATAGCAGAAGATTCAAGACTTATTGTCACCTTGAAAATACTGCTGAGCTGACATAATTGGATTGTCGGTCATCAATTAAACGTGGTGAATGAATTTGATAGAAATGTGCAATGCTACTAACCTAGTCATAGGGGGCAAATATCATTATCAGTTAGTCTTGTACCCATACACAAATTAAAGCTGATTCCTGCAATTATAATCTTCTCATGCTATAGAATATTAGTAGATTACTATAGTTTGCCCAACTAAATGATGCCTTCTGCTAAGAAAGGGTTACTAAATGTGAAATGCTGGCAATCTATTTCCTAGGTTGTTGAAAATCAATTATCCCGCCTTTCAATGGAAAAGCAAATTTCAGCTGTTTATTAATTCAAAATCATTTCACTAATTTAAGTTATGCTTAACTTTAAAACAAATTGGCCAAGTCTCAATTTTAATTTTGTGTTTTGTTATAAATTTAAGCTAAAAATAGATAATTGAGAATGTTTTGAAGAGAGGGATGTATTCGTGACATATTGCTTCGAATGAAACTTAATCGATTTTTTTATCATTAACATGAATGGAACTGGATTATTATTTTTTTTGTCAAATGAAATCTCATTTTTTAAATTCCGCAGATGAAAGAATATGTTAAGTGTGGTGAACTTGGTATTTCAACAGAGATCAGTCGTTAATAAAGATAATAGATCTTTTTGGACTAATGTCAAGATAAAAAAATATCATAGTTTTATTTTGATTTATTATGGAATCTAAATTGGGCCAGAAGACTTCTATATTCCTTTTGATGTAAGTATGTGCCAATACCCACTCCTCATTATCTTGAGTAAACTTCAAGTTGAACGGTTGATAAACCAGTGGGATATAGATATCTTTTATGACTTATCTGCTGCTTTTTTTCAGCAGAAAATATCTTATCTCATCACTGCTATCAGTCATAATGACTGAAGATCCTAATTAGATAAACTTAGAAATTACAAGGTTGAAACTGTTTGATCTTATGTTAAATTTACTCTTTGGATGGAAACATTTTTAGCATATCTCACTTAACTTATTCACTTAATTATGCATATGAATTGATTAGAATGAATATCTTTCATGTAAGTACTTTCTGGTATTTGTTTTCTATGACAGAACAATGCCTATGTAAATCGTTTTTGGTTGAATTGTAACTAGAACAAGAATACACATAGACAATCCACTTGAATTGGGCTAGTTGTAGGGGGTTTAGATGCTTTGAATGCAGTCATGTATTCAAATATGATTCTTATCATAATAGCAATAACACATGCATAGATTTCATCTCAATAAAAATTTGGCCCAATTCATGAAGGAAGAACTAATCTTGAATCTACCCTTCTTGCTTTGTACATAAAAGGAAATCAGTCAACATCACTTGTTGCATTTACTGTAAGTCTGTAAACAAGAGCAAAACTAGGAGCAAGTTCTGTTTTAGCTTTGAACTTTGCAATTGAAAGGGACTTGGTGAATTGATTCTTATAATTATAAAACGTCCTTATGTGTCACAGAAAAGCCACTTGACAGTTAATTACTATTCTTGCTGCATCAACTTGCTATATTCTGTGTTGTTCTCTTTTTTCCTTTCTTTGCATTACTGTTACTAAAACTGGAGTGTGATTAGAATCTATGGGGCCACATAAGTAAGTAAACAAAAAGGGATGTATTTTGGCTGCATTGAACTGGAAATTGATGTCTCTCAATGTGCAAGTTGTGAAAACAAGTTGCAAATTGCCAAAAGAAGTCAATGCCATGAGCCTTGTTTGTTGAGTATTTGGTCATGTTTACCCAGCTGAAATAAAATAGTTTTTAAAAGTATAGAACAAAATAGAGTGCCCCCACAAACTTTTTGGTGATTAAGATGATGAGATGGGAATTCTTTTTTGAAGTTGTGGTTGCATTCCAACAACACAACCAAAGAAAGGATATGGTTTTCCTTTTCCTCCCAAATATGATGTCCCATTTCAGAAAAAAAAATATTAAATTGATGGATTTTCTTCTTTATATTTTATTGAACATTTTTTATCTTTACTTAATGAGAATTAAATTCATATTTAAATTTTTCAACACGAATGAACAGTTTAGTTTAGTCTAAAAAAATAGTATTTTTATTCTAATATCAGTCTTTAAAGTTAAGAAAAACTAAATTGGGTTTTCAAAAATTTTAAATATGTTATTGAAATAAATGAAATTCACTTCTTTTTTTCATTTTGTTTCTAAACATGTTGTTATTATCACTCTAGTTCTAATAGTACTTTTAGGAAGTTCATAGCAAACCCTAGAAAAAGCTTAGAGAGACTCGCCTTTTCTCTTAGCTTGAAGAACTAATATGACGGTGAGATAATGTATATACATGTATAGACTAAAATTTCTTCTTTTTTTTTTTATTAAAAGTAATAGGAAAAAAAAAAGAAAAACATCCCAATACTAATAAAGAACACCAACAATGACACCCAATTAAAACCAGTCTAATCAAACTCAAACAACAGTGACATAATGGGGAATTTAGATATAAAAATACAAGATAAATAAGTGGTAAAAATGGTAAAAGAGGGTTACCATTAGCATATTATGTAGGTGGTAGAGTCTTGAAGCAAGCTAAGGCCAGGATTGGTCCACGATCCTCACATATGAACCTTTTCCTTCAAATTGCAAGACTTCATCATATCGTTATGCTTGTGATGAAGAATTCAAGATGGTCGTATCTTGTTCAGAATCATACATAGTGTGCTATTGTGTCACGTTCTGGCACGTGATTTCGAGGAACTTCTACTCCTACATGGCCATAGGGACCTATATATATATATATATATATATATATATGAAAGGACTATTTGTCTTTGTCACTGCCATAACTCTTGTGGTTCACACTTTCTGGGCCCACGGGATCATACATCATGTCTACTTCATTACATCACATGAGATGAAAGAATAGTTCCAAAACTTCAAAATATCACTCTTCTTTTCTGATATATATATATATATATATATATATATATATATATATATATATATATATTTGCTGTGTTTGCTACATGAACTGGTTTGCTGCAAGAAATTATCTGATAAACTTACCAAAATGTATCTGTCAAAGTCTGTCTTTGAGTAATTCTTTTTACAGTAAAAATATTAAAATGGCATAATTTTCTTTTTTCAAAAGCATTGAAATGGACAGTTTTAGAAAAAATTACAAATGGGCAAGTCGTGTTAAATATGATTTCATTTGTGAATAAATCATGTAAGGCGATACAACTTTAGTATATATTATTAGAAAAATATACTTAAGACAATTTTTTTTTATAATATTTGAACATCACCTACGTGTTATTTTGTGATTGGTCCAAAATTACTCCATAATCAATAATAATAATTATAAGCACAATTATAGACCAATCACAGAATGACACATAGATAATGTTCAATTCAAATGTTGTCAAAATATCATTGTCTATATTATTAACCAGAAGTAATGTAAAAGTATTAAGTTATGTTTTGGCTATAGGATTAAGGATTTCTATAAAACATTTTTTCACATTTTATTTTTGAATGTTTTTAGTTAAAAATTTTCCTGTTTAAATTTCAAATTGTTTAAATGTATTTATCAAAAACACTATGTTACAATAAATTTTAAATTGGTAAAATTCTAATCACGGTTTAATCACGACTTATTATTTACTAAGTAACTAAAAGATGTTGAAATATCTTTATTATTAGAGGTTGTCTTAAACGACGTTGTTGATAACGATTTACTAAAACCAGTCATCTCTCCTTAATAATCTCGTCCCATAAATCCAAACACAATACAGTATAACTTAGAATTAGAAAAAATATGATATAACTTTTGTTTAACTTGAAAAGTTTTGTTACTTTAACACAATTTCAATTTTAAAAAATATATAGAAATCGAGTCAGATTTGGAACATGGTGGGTTAGTTAAATAAACAGGATAAGTTTTGGTGAGAAGATTACACAGAAGAGGTAGAATTCTGTTGTTTTCAACTTGCATGCAAACATACAATGAATGCTGATGACATTCCATGATGTCCCTACTTTGGGTGCTTATTGGCCTCATCATCCAAAATTCCATAGTGTCACTTTATTTTCTTTTGAAAAAAGTTCTTTAATAACTCTTTTTTGAGAATTTTTTTATAACAGATACGTGACAGTTTGTGATTGATTCGTTTCAAATATTTTTTTAAAATAAATTCAAACATACTAATAGAATTGTAACACGTGTTCTATTATCAAAAAATTGTTAAAAAGAAATTGTCAAAATATCATTGTTTTTTTTCTTTTTGTCAAAATTGAAATAGTAATAGTTTTGGATCGTGACCATTAAGGATCTGAAGGTGGGAGACAATGCAAGAATGAACCTATTATTGATTTATAGTGTGAAGTTGATCTTTAAAATTATAGGTTCATAATAACATAGGTCTGTAATCAAAGTATCTATTGTATCTATATTTTGCACAAACATAACCTGTTTTCGAAAAGTGAGTTCAGCTCTTAACCTTTTTCTCTTTGTGTGCTATTAGACAGTGACAATGCAATCAATTCTCCAAGCTGTTAAACAGCCTGATAAACCAGTGGGACCCACACTTAGATCCAAAAAAAAAAAAAGACTTTCACATTCACAGAGAAAGAACCTTCTGGACACACTCTCCCATGAAATATCTAAGCTACCACAGAATCTCAGCCTTACGTTATTACCACCCTCAATCCTCATACATAGTCAAAACCAACTACCTTGCTTTTTATCAATTATTTGTTTATTTTTATCCATTTTATTAAAGAAAAGTTTTCATTTTTATACATCTTTTTAAAAAAAGTTGAATCATATATGTATAATATATACACACTTGATCAAAGTTGTTGAATTTTGAACATTTTTTTATAAAGGATTGGCGAAACTAGATATTACTAAAAGGGGTTTTTATAATACTTTAAAATTTTCTTTAAAGAGTAAGAAAAAGAAAAAAACTATATAAGGTGCAAGGCAGGGTTCGAGGTTCTGGAGTGTTCATGAGATCCTCTTTTGGTCTTCACCTTTCACTCCACGGAATCAAAAGCAAGTGCTGAGTTCCGTGTTCCTATTCACAAAAACATGTAGAGCACCAAAGCCAACTTGCCATCAAAGTTTAATAATATATTTTATATATATTATACCATTTGCTTAACAGTAGTATTAATATTGCTGTTGTGGTGTGTGATTTTGGTGTCTCTTTTTTAATGTTATGGTTGTACGGAGTTCGTGTGTTAGTTCAATTCGTCGACAAGAAACCTTGGTTTGATAATTGATTGGTTCTGTGGAGAGTTTTCCTTTGGTGTGGTTGGTTTGTTGGTGGTGGTGAGAATAGCAATGGCTAATGAAGGAAACAAAAGCAATGACTTCTATACGATCTTGGGGTTGAACAAGGAGTGCACTGAATTGGAGCTAAAGAATGCATATAAGAAACTTGCAAAGGTTCTTTTTCTGTTCTTCTTTTCTCTTCTCCGAACCATGTTTCTTAAATATTAGCCGTTGTGAATGATGTTTTGTTTTTTTGATGCGATAGAAATGGCACCCGGATCGTTGTTCTGCATCTGGGAATTCAGAGTTAGTGGAACAAGCTAAGAAGAAATTCCAGGAAATTGGGGAAGCCTATTCTGGTAATGCCCTTTAGATGTTTCCACGATTGAACATTGACCCATGATTGACTTGTTCATTTTCTCCTAAAAATTGAAGAAAAGTTTGAATTTTGCTCTTGTTTGAAATCTCATTTCCGTGTTGTTTATTTGGTGTAAATGGTGTTTTTCCTCTGCGACAGTTTTATCTGACGCCAACAAAAGGCTAATGTACGACGTTGGTGTCTACGATAGTGATGACGACGAAAACGTAAGTCACTCACCTCATCTAATGCCATCTTCTACAGTAACCATGCCCTAAGTTCCGCTCATCCCTATGTTTCATTGCCTCGAATAAAAGCAATCTCAGTTTGACCCTCTTTTTTTCCAAGTAACCAATTTGGTTCTATCTTTTTGCAATTTTGTTATTCTCTGTGTTTAAGGGTAAATCTTGTTTTTTCATGCATTTATATTTTCAGTGGGGGTTCCAAATTGAAATAAGGAAGGAGAGCAAATAGTGTAGATTTGTGATTCAATCATCGTATACTGTTGAATTGTTAAGGTTTTTTTAACTTTTACAAAAATAGTTTAGAAGTGACGTAATTTTTTATTAATTTTTATACTGTTCTGTTTTTCTAATCAGCATAGGTGAACGAAGATAATATGCATGAGATTTGAAGGGTCTGATTTTCACTCAACGGTGATGATTAGATTGTGTGAATGCATGAGTGTTATTGTTGTCCTGCAGTCTTGTCACGTTTCTGTTTTCTGCACCGTCCATGTTTTTATTTTCCTGTTAAAAGGGGCATCTTCTTGGGAGTAATAAGAATCCGATAAGTCCTACAAATACTTGGCTGTACTCATTGGGATTGTCACAAACAAAGGCACAAGCTTTGTTACAAGTCAATTTGTGTGTCACAGATCACGTGGGCATGTTGCTTATAGAATTCAGTGAGAGGGGAATAATTCATCGAATCGAGTTTGGTTTTGGTGGAGGGGACTGAATCTTGTTCGTGATCCGATAATTTTGTTGAACTGATCAAACAATGAATTTCCTTTTGCAGGGCATGGGGGACTTTTTGGACGAAATGTTAACAATGATGAGTCAGACCAAATCAAATGTGAGTCATCATCTACTTAGTGGGGTGTTGGGTCAGAAAGCTATGCAGTTTCAATGTTGTTTGTTTTACATGTATTTTTGGTTTTGTGGATAAAGCTAGACATACACATAGTGTTTGTTTTTGTCAAATACTATGTAGTTTATAGTTTTTCTGTTGTCATGAATGGACCAATCCATGGTCACCAAGCCACCTTTTTTGTTTCCTTTTTGGACTTGCGACCTAACCAAATGCTATTGAAATCAGAAGGCTATTATTGAAGTTTCTTTCTTGTTGGACCTAAAAAAATGAATAATGAAGTTTCTTGCAGCATACCAAAACAGCAAGTAGTTGAAGGCCAGTTAGCCAACACCCCTTTTATCATTCTTGGCTAAATTAGAATCATCAAAGTTTTTCAATAACGTGTTTTCCATACAGGTCCATGTAAAACGAAATTAACTCTTGTTGTATATTTTAAACTGTAATAACTATCTGTCTGAGAACTCCATTGAGTTTGCTAGTTTTGGAAGGATGATCCTTGGTATGATAATCTAGTAGAAGTTTGAAAAAATTGAAAGCATCTAAAGGTTGGTGCTAGAAGCGTATTTGAGCATAGACAATTGATGAATTTATATGTGAAATAACAGGAAAATGGAGAGGAGAGCTTTGAGGAGTTGCAACAGTTGTTTGAAGACATGTTTCAAGCAGATATCGGATTGGATGGAAGCCCTTCTCTTTCTTCTGCAGATTGCTCTAATTCATCTGCTTACATGACATACAGTGAAAGTTCTAGTTCAAATAAACGCAATTCCACTGAGATGAAATTTGGGAAGGCAGAGGATTCCTCTGTCTTTGATACCAGTTACCAGAATTTCTGTTTTGGGGTTAGTATATACTGCATTTTTCTTATTTTTCATTTGATATATCATATATCATATATCATCCATGGCATACATATGAAAAATGAAGTGTTATACTCACAGTATATGGAAATTAAACTCAACAAGAATTTGCATTATCTGTTTGGAGTATTGTTAAGGTAAAAAGATGATAGTTTATTCAAGCTGAGTCTTTTAATCAGAGGTGTCTTTTATGTTGTTCGTGTCCACAAGGTCGGTCATGTAAACTATCATTACCAATGAGTGAGGATACAAAACAATGAAGTATGTGAGGTATGTGAAGATGGTAAGTGATTCCCTCTAGTCTTCTTCTGCTTTAGATTTTTTGCTGGTATTTGTGAAAATTCCAATTCATGTGCATCATACATTACATGGCATAATATCTCTCATGCATTATGATGAGACTTAAATTGAGTTTGTATTTTCTTGATCTTGGTGTGAAGACAGGTGAACCTACTCCAAGATATAGAGGAAGGAAAGGAGAGAATTCCAGAAGGAGGAGGTAGCAAAAGATGTAGAAATGGCAGAAAGCAAAAAATGTCCTATGAACATGATGTTTTAATCTGATGATAGCTAGCAAGGAATTTGCAGAGTAATGAAGTTGTAGAATTCAAAATTTATGAGAGAAAAGGATTAAGGAAGAGCATAGTTTATACAGAAATAGTTCAAGAACTAGGCCATTGTGACTTCCTGCCATGCCATATCCAAAGACCATGGTAGTGGCACCTTCAATCTCTTGTTACTGTTTGATTTTCAGATATTTAGTTTAAAAGTGCAGTAATAACCATTGTTGATGCTCAGTTTGATCTGAAAGGAATATTCTTCTTGTGTAGCCTAAAGTAGACAGGGAAAAGAAAGGATAAGGAGGGTAACACTAACACAACACAACAGAAACTTATTCACTGTGATATTTGACCAATTGTCCAATTCACAAATGTAGAATGCAACATTCTGCCTTAAAAGATATTTTGATCACATCACGAAAACATGTGGAACTAATGAAAAGATGAAATCAAGCAAAGGACAATGGCAGGTGGTGGAAATTAATTCTAGAAATGGATTGGTCCTACAGCACGTGGAGAGAGACCCCACATGCTATGGAACTTAAATTCTTAATTAAAAAATAAAGCAGATTCAGATACACACTTCTAGTTCACTTTTGGGTTTGAAAGCATTTTCGGAGCAAGAGCTTGCAAGTAGCCAAATATTTTAATTGCCAGAACTATAATTTGTGGGTCCTTGAGGCAGAATAATTGGTTGGCTTTTGTTGCACAAGTTGTTCTGTAAGTTGTGCTTTTAATGAGTAATGATATTATGATATAATTTTATATTCATTTGATACTAGAAGTTGAGTTTAGGTTTAATTCAATCTCAAAAAATCGGTTTGTAAGGTGAGGATTGTACTTTACTTATATATTATAAATTGGTCTTATTTTTAGTTGATGTAGGATTTTCAATACACCTTCTTCATGTCGTGGTATAGATATCTCGTACATAATAGAAATTGGGTGGTCTAATATTCGATAACGAGTGGAATAGAAACAGAAATGTTTATGCTCACTTAGAATTTGCTATGATAGATTCTAATAATGGCTCTGATACCATATTAAAAGGTGAGTTTAGGCTTAATTCAAGCTCACAAAACCGACTTGTAAAATGAGGATTGCACCTCATATATTATAAATTGATTTTATCTCTAGTCGATGTGAGACTTTCAACATTTGAGATAAAAATAAAAAATTTAAACGAATTATTTTTCTTTTAACTTAGAATATGCGTAGTTTGGAAATGTTTGAGCAAAAAGCGTAAACCATGGCGGCACCAAAACTTGTATAGTCTTGTCGTTCTCGTTCATTGCTATTCGGTAGTTGTTATGTGTCCAATGATAGCTTTTATCTTAAGAATCAGTTTCGAAAGGGAAAATTCAATTTAAGAGAAAATACTTTTTTATTTCCTAATTGACCCTTTAAAATAAAATATTTATAATTTATTGTATTCAAGTTTTTAGATTGATATATGATTCGTCTTGATAATAAATCTAAATAAAGTTATTGTTCTTATCCGAATTTGAGACCTGGTCATGTTTAGATTAGATTGAGAATCCTTAATCATGTTTTTGAAGGTTGAAAAGTAGGATAAAATTTATTATAAAAAACTATCTGATGTTAAGAAAGTGACATCTTTATATATAAAAGAAAGTACATATGTATTTATAAGGTTTAAATAGGTTCTATGTTATTTAAATAAGAAATATAATTATTAGATGTTATTAGAAAATATTTAATGGTTATTTAAATTATATAATAAAATTGTCGAAATTTTAGAAATGGACCTTTGTTATTTGAGTTAGATATATACAGTTATTATTGAAAAGAATATTCTTTTGTTTTTTAATTGATCACTTTAAAATAGAAGATTTATAAATTTATTACATTAAATTTTTATAAATATATTATAAAATGTTTTTATCCTTTAACTAAAATTTGATATTATTTTATTTTTTAAATTTTGATCCAATTTAGTTAATCAATTTTAAAATACGTGAATTTAGTTTTTTAAATCAAATTTTGTTAAATTTATTTAATGTTTCACACGTAATATTTGAATTGTCTGAATTGTATGGAAATTTTTTCTTCAATGTTAAATAAAAAATATATTTTAAACCATATAGTGGTAGTTTTATGGGTTTCATCTGAAACAATATTATTTCTGGTAAAATAGATTCATAAAAAAACAGCAAAAAAATGGCCAAAAGTTGACAGATTTAAGACCAACATCTGCACTTTACAAAAGAGAAACATATGTACGGACACAGACCCAGAAAGAGTGGTCGATATTGTCATGGTCCCTTTGTTCATTCAGAAATAGACCCTTCACAACACAATGCTCTAAATGTTTTTTTTTTCTTTTCAATTACAACTTGTGTGCACTGCTCACTCACCTTCAGACTAATAATGAAGCACTTGATGATACGCTTCTGATATAAAAATATTACTGTGTGATATAATTATGCACTGTATACTAAAAGAAAGAAAAACTAAAATACCTTCTCGTACTACTATTCCAAAAACAATGTTTTACAAACTCTGGAAAGCTGATTTTGGAAGGTTTCTATAACAGATAATCCATAAGTCACCTCATAAAAGTAAAATGATCATTTTAAATTAAATGGAGTGCAGATAGAATTTATGGGGGTGCAGTAAAAAAAGGTGCACATTGAACGTGTAAAAGCCCACTTAAACCTTACTATAACCCATTCAAAATGAAAAAGGGAATTCCTATTCGTAGCCCCTTTTAATCCTTCACGATGATATTTTTGAAAGTTCATATATTCCCATAAATTCATCTTACCCTAACATCCCTCTCTCTTGACTAGACTTACTCTTTACCAAATAAAAAAAGGACGTTATTCTTTCTACCACTACATAATGCTCCTTTCACCTTCCATCTTTTTTTACCCTTTAATAATATTTGAACAGATGTGAATATATATTATATTTTTAAACGGATATTAAAATTTGTTGAAAGACAAACAATGTCGACATCTGTTCACGGATATTGAGATCCGTGAACAGCAGAATATAGCTCAAACAACCTGCGAGACTTTCCCATCATCATGGAAGGGCAAGCTAACACATTCCTTTCCAAACTCCTCTATAATCTTAACATTATTTGCCTTGCAGTATATGTACAACATTGTAGTAACAACAATCTTAGAAAGCATAATAGTAGCCTGGGTATAAGAACCTATCAGAATCAACACCCATTTCAACATTGCAGCAAACCAACTTTTTGTAAATCCATCATGACCCCTCGTCAAAGAAAGCAAGTTCAAAATCATGATCAATCCCGAGAATCCATAGAAGAAGATACAAGATAGGGCCACTCCTTTCATTCCCTTAATCAACTTCACACTTCTTCTAAGGGGCTCCATACCCCAACATGATTCCACCACCACAATAACACTCGCTAGGATTTAGTTAACTTCCAAATACGTCTGCACGACTATGATAGGAAGAACAATTGAGAATCCTATGATGAACGGTGATGAGTGTCACTAGTGTAGCGAAGGGAAACGACCGCAGTTGTTTTTCCCTATACGTCGCGGTTTAAGAATCGTGGCATATACAGCCGCGGTCAAAAGGTCTGCGAATAGACCGCGGTTGTAGTAGGAACCACAGCCAAAACCCCTACTTTTTAAAAAAACAAAAAAAAATTGTTCCACTATAGGCCGCGGTTCGAACCGCGGTTACCGCGGTTGTTAACACAACCGCGACATATTCTCCTACAATTTTTTTAAATTGCAGGTCTGTTTTTGTGATATCCACTACCACAAAAACAGACCTGCATATCAAACACATGTTCAATTTCAATTTCAATTTCAACAGATCAAACATATGTTGAACTGTATTTTAACATCAAATAAAGTACAAAGTCTAATAAAATACAATTTAATCATATACAATGTTTAAATCTACTAACTAAGAACTATTATATAATCTAACTATATACTTTGCAACAACTTTCCTCATGAATGAAAGTGGCTTCTCAGGAACTGGTTTAGTAGTCTTGAATAACTGCACAAGACAATTAATATTAATTAGTGTATATGAATTCAAAATTTTGGAGAAAATCAAACTTTGTTAGATTTAAATATTACCATTTCCCAGCCTCTTGTGATATCAGAACGAATAACATGGGTCATCCAATACATTACATAGTATCCGCACTCATATGACCCATTTATCTGTTACACTACAAGATATCATCACAGTTGTAAATAGTTAGTGAAAAACATTAAAACAAAACAATTATAAGAAAGTATGGCTTTAGGTCGCGGTTGCTTAAAGAACCGCGACCTATTCCCCTGTTATTTATTGTTTTTTTGACGTGGAGTCAAAGGTAGAAAGTTGACTAGGGTATATTCTGCGGTTTATAGAGGAACCGCGGCCTATAAGTTCGAGTTATTTTCAAAATTGCCACCGCGCACTATTATGCTGCGGTTTCTGGGGAACCGCGGCATAACGTGCGCTGTAAAAAGCAAATTTTTTACCAGTGTGTGAAAAAAGTGTTAGATGAAGAAGTTTGGCCCCGTGAATGAGAAGAATCAAGAGAAGACCATAGAAAAATGAGATGAAGAAGAAGAAGAAGAGTTGGGAAACGACGAAGGTGGCAAGGAGGGGTGGGAAGGAAGGGGAAATGGACTTTATCATGGATGGGAGGTTCACGGGTTGGTCATGGGAGAAATGGAAAACGCTATAGATGATGGTGATGATTCCATAGTTGGAGAAAAGCAAAATGAAAAGAGAATAGAGGAGAAAGGTGGGGGTTGATGGTTTGTGGTGGAAGAAGGTTGAGAGAGTTTTTGATGAAGTAGTCGAAAAGGTTAGAGATGGTGGGAGAGAGGAACACCACCAGGCCACGAATTAAAACCAAAATGGAGAAGAAACGAAGACGGATATGGAGAAGGAGAGAAAGTGAGAGTTGGAAGATAGGAAAAAACGAATCTAAAAATGAGAGTTAGGAGTGAGAACAAACGGATTTGGAAATGTGAAAGTTGAAAGAGTTAGGGGGGTGGGAGTGTGCGAAAGAGTGAAAATGAGATAGAAACTTGAGGGTTTCATCCTATACCTCCAATTCTTTCATCCTACACTTCCAACTATTTTTAAAATACCAGTTTTACCCTTACTTAAAACGTTATTAATATTCTAATCATTTAAATGGTCAAAGATTCTTTGCACTTGTCATCCAGTTTCTAGACATAATTTTCATATCTCATTTCAGTGGAGCAAACACACAGTTCGTCTTCTTTCATGGTTGGACGGACACTCCAAGACATAGATAGCACACCACCACTACTTCCACAGGTTGGTGTTTCCACTGCTTCCAGGGCATACAGACAACACAACTTCTCGCTTCTTCTTGCAAAGATTGGTGGATTGTACCATAATTATTTTGATACTATGTTGAAGAGACAGTAGTGCAGAGGATTAGAAGCTATTATGATGGTATGATCTGCGTTTTGTGTGAGATGCAAAGGCGAAAGGGCATCCGATTCAGACTACATGGTTTTCCATATCTGATGTAGGCGGAATCGGATATGCAGATCTGATTCGACCCTATTCGGCTTTCCATATCCGACCACACGACGTCTATTTGTTCTCTGTGTATGCTATCTATTTTGTTCTTCGACCTTTTCCGTATGTTTTCCCTTTTCTTTTCCAACCTAAATTTTGCATGATTTTTGCTAAATTTGATTTAGATATGTTTCCTTTTTTATTTCCTCATGATTTTGAAGGAATTAAATATTTTTAACATAATAAAATTACTATATTTTTATTTTGTTTTTCATATCTTTATAATTTGTTCATAAAAAAAATAAATTAATGATTTCGCATTGCATACAATCAATTAAATTTTATTTTGATTCCTGTACATTATTTTATATGTTAGTTTCTTTCAAGATAGATAGATAATATTTATTTTAGAAATTTAGAGCTTTTCTTGAAGTACAAGACAATATGTCACACGTATTATTTCCTTTATTCTTACTGAAATTAAGGAAAATATTTGTTTTTATTTTCAATGTAATTTTAAATAATTTACTTATTAAACTTTTCAATTTTCTCCTTTTATGTCCAAGCAATTTTCCATGTAGGGTAAAAATAGAAAGAACAGTACAATTGAAAAAAAAAAGGTTGTTTTAAATTTTAAAAAATGAACAAAAGAATACTTTTTATACATTAATAAACATTAGTCGGATTTTCAGATCCGAACAGGTGATCATAGGATGTTCACATTCGACTATGGAACATTCAGATTCTCATATCATTTTAACTTTTTTTTTATATTTAAAATTAGTTTTACTAATTTTAATACATTCATAAAATTATTTTATATTAATTAGAAATTATATAATACACTATAAACTCATACATAAAATTAAAAAAAAAACTAATATAAGGACTATTAAAAAAAACTAAAATATTATTAAAAAGAAAAAATATTATTAAAGAGTTGTAATTTAAAGGTGCAAGAGTGTAGAGTTTCTTTATAAAGATAAAATGGGATGGAGGGATCCAGAGGTCAAGAATACAGGTTTGGTAATTGGAAGAAAATAATGTATAGAAATTCTCAATAATTAAAAAATTAAAATTTTAAACCACTTATTAATTAGAAGTATTTTAGAAAATTAAAGATACATAATGAAAGACTTCGAAATGCAGGATGAAATTCTCTAAAAATTTAGAATTTGAGAAAAAATAAATAAATATAATTAAAGTAAAAATGAGTACTTTTATAATTAAACAACATCTCCCAATAAAAAATATTGTTGGGTCTAATTAGAAAACAGGAAACGTTATAAGAAAGGGTTTCTATCTGCACCCCTTTGTTACTTTTACATTGCATGGTTTTTCCTTTTGACTTGTAACATATAAGATGTGTTTTTACAGTTTTTAGTCCAAATATTTTATGGCGATTTTGGTTTTAATTCATTTTTAAATTATGGTACAATTTAGTCCTTCAATTTTAGAAAACTTTGGTTTTAGTCTTTTTTACCAATTTTTTTAAACTTTATTTGTTGTTTCAAGCACGTTTCTTAGTTAACATTGAAGCAAAAATGTGTTAATCCAAATATTATAATGAAACAAACGTGTTTGAAACAACAAATAAAGTTAAAAAAAAATTGATAAAAAAAATTAAAACTAGAGTTTTCTAAAGTTGAAAGACTAAATTGTACGATAGTTTGAAAATGGACTAAAACCAAAATCGTCCCAAAGTACAGAGACTAAAAACATATTTAATCTTTTTTATATCAATTAAAAATTTAAGAAAATATCGAAATAAATTTTAGATAACTTTAAATAAATTGAAATAAAGTAATATATATATATATAACTTTATTATGCATATGTGTAATTAGTAAACGATGACTTCGGTTTCCATTGAAGTGAATTTTATAAATAGAATTCAATAGAAAGTGTTTAGAGTATGAACTTTAGTTCCATTGATTTTATCTTAATCAAAATGATTAATCATTAATGATTTTCAATGTACAAAATTAGGCAGAGCCAACATAGCAAGGGCTATGTAATTAGATGGCTGAAAACAAACCCTAATTAACCGGAGCTAAGTTTACACACTAACACACCTGTCAATGATTAATCAACTAATTAGTTAATTAATTAAATAAATTAAACCCGTTAACCCAACCTTCCATTTCTCATTATAAGTACCTCTCATCCCTGCCAAAATCAAACAAAAAAAAGAAAAATTATATATAAAAAAAAATATTTGTTTCTCTTCTTTTTTGTATTTTCTCTCTGTCGTTTCGTTCCGTTCATCTTTGATCTCCGTGTTGAAGTTGTAACATCAATATTCGTGAGAAAAAGAAGAAGATATATAGTATATAAGATGGGTTTTCTTCACAAGCTTTGGGACGAAACGTTGGCGGGTCCCACACCCGAAACGGGTCTGGGCAAGCTCCGAAAGTTTAACAACTCATCCGCCGGCGGCCCAGCGGTGGCGGAGGATGTTCCGATCAGCCGCAGCATCACCATTATTCGGACTCACTCTGCTTTGGGAAGCACCTCAACCTCCGCTCCTGCCTCTCCTTCTTCTGTGCCTGACACCCCTTGCACCCCCTTCTCTCGTTCGTAACACCTCTCTCTATAAAGCACAGAACTTTGACGAACACAAGTTGTTGATTTTTTCTTTCGATTAAATCGACCAGTTTTTAAGAATGTTACGCTTAACAATTGCAGCGGAGGCGCCGGGCGGTGGTGTCAAGAAATTCACGAGGAGAAAATCGTCAACGGTGGAGGGTGCTGCAAATAGAAGTCCGACGATTTACGATTGGTTCTCTGGTTTCTGTTTTGCCCTTAATATCTACGACATTTAACATGGCAGATATGCCACTTGCATTTACGTGCATGTTTTGTTGTGTAAAACTTTTCTTATTGTTGTTTTTGTGCTTTGTTTGCACTGTGCAGGGTGATTATGAGCTCTTTGGATCGCTACTGAGAGTGGAAATGAGATGTTTTGCTTTTGAATTGACTTGAATATCATCCCGCAGAGGCAGAGAGGGATTACGTTTTCTGTACATACAGCAACACTGATTTCAATTTCCATAGGGAATCATGCTATTTTATGCATTGCACCTTATTATTATGTACATATTATATGGTATAAAGTATACGAATACATAAGTACTACCTGCTAATAAAATGGCTCAGGTGATTTGCAGGGTCTATCCACCAGATTTTGAGTCAGTGCTTCATGGGATTCCAAGGTTGTCAAAGAGTACAAAACCAGCTTTTGTATATATGTTTTTTTTTTTTTTTTTTTGATTTCTTGGCTGTTGTAAATATGACTTCTATACTCTCAGATCTCTATTGGTGAACTCAATGAAGCTTGAAAATAGTTATTGTATATAAATATATGTTTCTGCTTTTTATAGACCCGTGGTGCTTAGTAACATATCTTTATGCATACATAATCCAAAGATTGAGCATGCATCAGCTATTAACTCATATAGATGATTAATAATTACATGAAGATGTATGGCCTCAAGCAATCAATTTGTTCAGTTCAAAGGACTAAAAGAGCAATTATTATTTGAGGAAATTAAGAGGTAAATGCTAGGATGACACTTCCTTAGAAATTAAGCATTCTATAGCAATTTTCTGTCAAAATCTGAAAGGAGAGTTATGGTTTGACCCCAGCTTCGTTTAGGTTGAACAAGTCTTCACCTTCTCAATCAGATCAGCAGCATCTTGGACGGTGGAGATGTTCTCAGCTCCTCCTTCTCCAATAGAAATGTCAAACTTTTCTTCCAAAGCCATCATGATTTCAACCTGTTTAAATTTAGACATATCAGAACATATGTAAGATTAGTACTTATTTATCTTCTATTATGTAAGATACAACTAAAAACAGTGCTAGAATTTGAGGCCTCACAGTGTCAAGAGAATCAGCACCCAAATCTGAAAATTTAGTTTGCGGAGTCACAGTGGTTTCATCAATAGAAAGTTGCTTTGCAATTGTGCATTGTACAATTTGCAGAGTTTCTGGATGAGCCTTCGCCCAGTAAAGGGAACACATAAGAGAAGCCAACAAAACAAGAGACAAGAAAGAAGTGTTTAACAGGAGAAAATGGGAGAAAGAAATTATTACAACAGAACAAGAGATTGTAGTATTGAAGCCAGCAGAGCGTGTAAATGTCACTTTTGTTGTCTTTTTCAACTGAACTTTGGTTTTATGTTTTAGCCCGCTAAATACAGAACTTCCCTGCATAAGAAAACAAATTTACACTTTTCATGAAAAAACAATCCTGTTTAAGTTGAAAAGAATCACTATAGACAACAAAGTTGAAAAGAATATTAACCTAATCAAGGGCTTGAATTTTAGATTACTGGTTAAGTCAGAACAATTTTGACTTAGTTAATCCATGTGTCTACTCCTTAAACAACTGGTACAAGATACAAACTTATTTTTGATGAAGAAAATGGTGTCTGTCATACCATTGTGGACAGTTTCTTCATCTGGTGAGTGGTTGTTGTTCTGAGCCCAGAATTGAAGGAGAGGGTAGCCAATGAAGTTGATGAAGTGGATAGAATATAAGCCATGACTTATTTGGGGAAGTGCTCAACCAGAAAACTAAAATTCCCAAGAACTTTATTCACTATACTCTAATGCAGATTTTATATGGTTGATGCCATTGAGAATATAAACAATATATATATATATATATATATATATATATATATATATATATATATATCTGTGTGTGTGTAATTATTTAGCTCAAACAGCTAATAGGTTATGAGTAGGAATCGATGATTCAGAAAAATCATTCTGAGGAACCATAAATTGGACGGAGTGCACCAGAAAATGTGTCTTTTTTACATTAGAGGTATTGATTATTGAATGAGCCATTCCATGGCATGATGCAAAATATATACCAAAAGGACAAAGACACTTCCTATATTGATGTTTTCATGGTTCATGTCGCTCATCCTTATTTTTGTCTGCATTACAACTGATCAACACGATGTCAATGAGACAAAACAGTACATACCTTTGTGATTGTGTTTTATTTTAGGTATTTATCATCCCAAAGTCGCAATAATCCAAATTAACGAGTCAAGTTTGATCAAGTTATTTTGGGGATAGAAATACTGACGTTTTCTTTTCTTTAGAAATGCTAATAAACTATTCTTTTAATAAATATTTTATTAACTAAAGTTTATTAAAAAAATAAAAATTGTAATTTTACAAAGTTAAAACACTTTAACATTTATTTTTTCAATTTAAGATATCAAAACTGAATCTAAATTAAAAATATAGCTAAATCTAAATTTTACTACGCGGAAAGGCTGACAAAGGGAATAAGTTTACGAAAATTGCTCCAAATTCCCGAAGTAACCCTTTGTAATTCATCCTTTCCATAAATAACTTCTCTTAATTTTTTTTTCAATGATGGCTAGTTGACATTTTGTTAAATGAAATTAATTTAATTTAAAAAAAAAATATTTTTTCAAATATAAAGAAATAATCTACTACTATTATAATTTGTATAACTGTAATTACTAACAATTAAACTAAGTTATAACATGAATATGACATAGATTTTTGGTGATCGAGTCTCCATTTTCCTAAATTGAAGATCAAATAAGTAAATATCAAATATTAATAATTTAAGAAGGTTCATTAACCTAATAAAAGATAGGTAGAAATTATGTGTATATAAATATAATTTAAAAAGGTTATGTTAGGGATGGTAGACTTGCATGTCTCCAATGAAAAATATTGGACGAGCTATAATTATGAGCCTACTAACTTGTATAAGTTTGACTTGTATAACCTATAGTCCGCTGTCCAAACTATTCTACATTTTCTAGATTTAGCATTTGCTTGAGTTAGTGATGTTGTTGCAATGTGTTGATCATTGCATTGTAGTTATAATCGTGGGCTCTTATTATCATGTATTGAATATATTTTATTTATTTTAGTAGTATAAAAATATTATGCAAAATGTTCCATAGTCATAAAATCGTGTTGATATAAAAATATTAATATAAAATTTTCCATGAACTTTTTTCTTCCAAAATTTACCATAATATTGTATATTTCTTTTGTATATTTAAATTATAATTAAATTGTGTCAATTATCACCCAAATTAACGGCATTCATATCAATCCTTTCAATTGACATATAAGAGAAGATACCATAATAGTGTATAAATATATGAAGTTTACGATTATATGTTACACTTACAATCACTCTTATAATAAAAGAATTATAAGTTTTGAAATTATCTATGTTAATATATTTTTTTTCTAATAAAAATTAAGTTATTAAATAGATTTTGAAAAAAAAGCATAATACGTTATACTGGTTTGTCATATCGTACAGATTTCAAAATATATATATATATATAATAGTAAAATGTATTATATTATTAAGGATTAAATATGTTTTTCGTCCCCCAACTATTGGCCGTTTTTGTGTTTAGTCCCTCTTTCAAACTATAGTACAATTTAGTCCTTCAACTTTAGAAAACTCTGGTTTTAGTCCTTTTTACCAAATTTTTTTAACTTTATTTGTTGTTTCAAACGCGTTTCTCAGTTAACATTGAAGCAAAAATGTGTCAAACAGTATAAACAATTCAAATGCTATAATGTAACGTGCTTGAAACAGCAAATAAAGTTTAAAAAATTTGGTAAAAAAGACTAAAACCATAGTTTTCTAAAGTTGAAGGACTAAATTGTACTATAGTTTGAAAGAGGGACTAAACACAAAAACGATTAATAATTGAAGGACGAAAAACATATTTAACCCTGTTATTAATAAGAAGCATGTACGGAATCTTATACGTAATTAATATTTGTACGAGTTACTTCTAGTAAAATATATACTTTCAATAATACTTTTTCATCCACTACCATATTATTTTATATTTATCACGATTACATATCGAAATAAGAATAATAACAATCTATTTGCATGTTCCAGTGTTAATACTAATAATATTAATAATAATAATTTAATTAATCATAATACTTGAAGTTAATATTAGTAATAATATTAGTAGCAGCGTTGTTAATATTCTATCAGAGGTAACGTGTTTAAAGTAGTTATACATGGTCCAAGAAGGTGTTATTTTCAGCCTGCCATTAACTCTAATTTTTTATATATTAAAAGTGAGATTTATTTATTTTTTGTCTATACTATAAGCAGTTAAAACAGAAACTTTTTCTTTATATGATTTTGGTTTTGTAATCTCATATTTTATAACTAAACTTAATTGTTTATAAAATGAATAATGATTGATATATTTAGTTAAAAAGAAAAGTGGTGTTTGTATGATGCAGAGCTGTGGGATTGTGGTGTTGGAAAATAAGTAATCAACGGTGAAGCTTTGTCAAGTAGTGTCCTCAATTGTAGGTCACCACTGTACCTATTCACAGATGAGAGATGATGATCATGACCTCCTTATATTATTTATTAATTTTGAAATAAGTAAAAAAGAATTTAGTTGAGTGAAAGAAATAAAATGAATGAGTTTAGCTGAGGAGGTTCTTGAATGAATAAAAGTGAAAGCATGAGAGTGCAGGACAGTCTATAGTTAGGCACACCAACAAATTACTTAACAAGAAACAAGATGACGTCAGGCCTATAAACAAGGGAAACAAAAGCGACATTAAAAGCTGTTACCACTTACCCTTGCTTGCTAAAATTTTATTTCCCTTCTTGTCCTTTTTTTCTTCTCCGGTACTGAAAAAAAATAACATAAAGTAAGGAAATAAAAGATGATATCGAGAGGGTAAAATGGGTATATCAACGGAGGAGAGTTAGAGTTGTATGTGTTTATCGTCAAACTCGTGAAGCAGTGACACCAGACAATAACAGAGAAGGTCCACCAACTCAGCCGGTGACGGAGTTTTGCCCACGTCCAATTCAATTCTGCCACGTCACCAACTCTTCCTCTGCTCTCTACCACGTGTCGACGGTCACCGTCAACTCACTCTCTTCCGTCAACGAAACCCCCAAAAAAGGTTCCAAACCAATTTCTTTTAAATAAATGAAAATAAAAACGAACAAGGCACGAAAAGGCGTCGATATATTCTCGCCGGCCAAAATTCAATTAAATTAAAAATAAATAAAAACCCTAGTTACGTTATTTTTCTCTTTCTCCGTCTCTTTCTAACTTCGGTTTTTCTCTCTACGGTAGATCGGCGGCGAGAAGGATATGGACGATGAGGAAGAGATCCAGTCGCATCCGTCGCCGGCCAGCGGATCCCCGGTCTCTTCTCCGAGGGCGAACGGACGGATAACGGTCACTGTCGCGGCGCCGGCGCCGTCGAATAGTTTGGCATTAGCGCTTCCGATTCAGCAGCCGTCGAAGGGGAACGGTGGTGGAGGAGGCGGCGGAGGAAGGGAGGATTGCTGGAGCGAAGGCGCGACGGCGGTACTGATCGACGCGTGGGGAGAGAGGTATCTGGAACTGAGCAGAGGAAATCTGAAACAGAAGCACTGGAAGGAGGTGGCGGATATCGTGAGCGGCAGAGAGGATTACACGAAGGCGCCGAAGACAGATATTCAGTGCAAAAACCGGATCGACACCGTAAAGAAGAAGTACAAATCGGAGAAGGCTAAGATCGCCGCCGGCTCCATCAGCAAGTGGCCGTTCTTCGACCGTTTGGACAAATTAATCGGTCCAAGCGCCAAGATCCCCGGCGCCGGAGGCTCCTCCGGTACTGCCGGCACCAGCGCTGCCGGAAACAGTATTTTACAGTCGCACAAAGTGCCGTTAGGGATTCCGGTGGGCGTTCGCGACGGCGTGAATCAGTATCACCGTCCTCAAAGGCCCGCGCAGCAACAACCGCAGCCGGTTCCGTTGAAGAACCAGAAGATTCAGTTCCGGCGCCGCGGTCCGCCGTTGGAATCAGATTCGGACGAGCGTGGGGCGTCATCGCCAGCTTCGAGCGACAGTTTTCCCCCGGAGAGTTTCGAGAGGAAGAGGCCGCGGGTGATGAGTTCGAACGCAGGGAAAGGAAGCGAAGGAAGACGGAGGGCGAAGGGTTGGGGAAGCGCGGTGAGGGAACTGACGCAGGCGATTCTGAAATTTGGCGAGGCGTATGAACACGCGGAGAGCTCGAAGCTGCAGCAGGTGGTGGAGATGGAGAAGCAGAGGATGAAGTTCGCGAAGGATTTGGAGTTGCAGAGGATGCAGTTTTTCATGAAGACACAACTGGAGATTTCGCAACTGAAGCTTGGAAGAAAAGGTGCTAATCCTGGCAACAATCACCATAGCACCACGAACAATAACAATAACAACAATCATAACAACAATAATAGCGACAGCGAGTGAATGTGAGAATGAGTGAGGGATAACTAGGTTAAGCTTAAAGTTAAGGTTAAGGTTAGAATTGAATTGCATTAGCATGTGGTGTATGAGTTTAGTTTTTATTATTATTTATCCCTTAATTGTTACAGTTAACTTAAGCGGATTGCTGCACCTTAAAACAGAGCAGGAAAAATTGCAGGAGTATGTGCTGAGTAGTGAATAATCTAATAATCTCTTTGCAGCAGATGTATCAGTTCTCATAATGTGTAACACCGTTCTGGGTTATATTAGTATCAGGCATCATATCATCATTCATTATTCGTAGTTCTAGCATAAACTATTGTTTGTACATACTGGAAATGCAACCTCATGATGCCAATTTAGTGCATTTTGAATTTCATGCAATAGCTTAAAGTTTATTATTAGATGAATTCCTGAGCTGTTTCTGTTCTTCCTGGAGACACACTGATATCTATTAAGGTTGATCGATCACCATCTGAAGAGACGTTTCTTTAAAAAGTCTATAGCACAGACATTATCTGCCTTAGCAAATGAGTGCACAGCAGACATCTTTTGCTTTGGAGTTTGTCTGTTTTAAAGTGAGAGACGACTTTAAAATGCACTTTATAACAACATAAAGTTCCAATTATTAAGATATTGTAAATAAATGAAGTTGTTAAGATGTGAGTTATAAAACAATTTCTATTGATACTTTTTTATAAACTTTTCTATAAATTTGTTATACAAATGCATTTTCTCGAGTTCTAAATCTAACAGGTATATTGCGTCTGGCAAGTCAAATCCCGTTTCTTCAATTTATTTTGTTGTTGAAACTGTGTTGCTCCTATACACAGTGCATTGAAGTGATTTTGATCTCAGACAGGACCTTGAAATTCAACACAGCACTGACAGATTACCAAACACTAAGTTGGGCTAATCTTGGAGATATTTAATGACTATTATGAAAGTTTTAATGACGAATTCTTGTAAGGTATTGGTTTTTGATGTCTTTCCTAATTTCAACTTTGGATACCGCCTCTAAACCCTACACTAATTCTTACAACTTAACTCTTATATGGGTGAATATTGGTTTGACGTCTCTTGCACTCTGCCTAATTTCAAAGTTTAGACTCTTGTCCACGCTGCTAATCATATCATATCATATCCTCGAATCGCCCAGTATATTATATTTAATCATAAGTGCTTATATCTAGAAAAATGCTGAATGTTAGGTAGATCGAAATTGTACTATTGAATCGGTCTGCATTCAATTGACTAGAAATAAGTAAAAAAATGTTCAAATGACTCGAGTTTAAATAATGATATCATTAAAGCTCATATTTAAAGCATTGGATTCTGGTGGGTTCATAAGACCAACAAACCAAAAAAGATAACATGTTTGGTGAAGTTTTAGTTGTTTTCCATTGCTATTCATCGAACAAAATGTAGGCACTCATTTGCCACTTCCCTTGTATATTAAAAGGAAAAAATTTCTTTAACCATTTTTTTTTATAACTTGGTCTGTAATTGATCTATTTCAAATATTTTTTTATAATAAATTCAAACAGACCAATAAAACAGTGACATGTGTCTTGTTATAAAAGAGTTGTTAAAAAAGAATTGTTAAAATATTATTATTTATATTAAAAATAGAGAGAGAGGTATTTGACAGTGTCTATATTTAAGATTAATTTCCTCTCTGACAGTATTTCTGCATTCTGGTTTTTCATTACCTTGGCTGAGATTGAGTAGATGAAATCAAATAACTTGCCTTGCTGAAGTACTTTGTTGTATAAAATCCTTCAAGTCTCTATCAATGATGTAAGTCTCCAAATAAAGTACATCTTCATAGCTATCCGCATAAGATAATGATAGTGTGAAAATATTTTTTTATAACATTTTAATATTGTCTACATATATAATTATGTGATTGGTTCATATTGTGTTTATAATTATTTTTATTGATTTTGAAGTAATTTTAAACGAAACACTAAATGATATTAAAATGTTGTCAAAAAAAAGATTGTCAAATTATTATTATTCTTCCGCGTATAAGGAACACAGATAACTTAACAAAATCAAACTAAATTATGTACTTCTTTTTTATTGTTCTTTGATCACTATTTGACCTTCAATATTGTTGTCTATTTTAAGTTTCAACTTTTTTGGTACAACACAAACTGTATTTGTAATTGAAAAATATATTTAGTCTTCTTGGCCAAAGTAAGCAACATCATATGCCACTATCGGACCCTATTAAATATTCTTACGCCTACTTAATTATTATGTTTAATTCATTGTTCATTTGAAAATTGGGTGAAAATTAAGAGAAAAATGTACACACTAAAAATATTTTTTATTGTAGTTTGTAAGTTTTAAATTATGGAAGACTATTTACTGTTTCTTGGTTGTTATTTTTATCAAAAAAATAAGATAAAAAGATAAAAGTTGAAGGTAGAAGGTAGTTGAATTCACATTTATTGCACATTTATTACTATCCCAAATTTACTGTGTGGACTGTACAATGACTTGAGCGTCGGAGAACTTTTGACAGGTATCCGATCGATCAGTATTGAGAAGATAGAGATCCAGAAGGGTGACTGGACAGTTACTGAAGAATACAGAAGGAGCTCTGAAGGAAGAACCGGACGATCGGGAAGACAAATTGTGGAAGTGTAACTAATGGCTCGACCTCGCAACTGAAACATTTTAAATTTCTTGTTTGTGCATTAGTAGTTTTTAAAACTAATTGTGAGGCATGTTCAAACTTTTGTTGCCTTTCAAGGATGAAATTTTTAGCTGTTACTATTCCAATACTTCAACATGAAGAAAATGATGTTTATCTATCCTTCAACATGAAGAAAAGTAACTCTATGTTGTTAATCATGTCCTAAATATTCTTAAAATAGAATTAATATATTTGAATCAAGTTCATTCAAGCAAAGCCCACAAAAAAAAAGCCCATGAAAAAAGAGAATAGATATATAAGAAATGTTATTTATTAAGATATTTTTTTTATAATATAAATATAACATAGGTTTAATACCTATTTTGGTCCCTCGGTTTGTTATATGTGTTCAAATTGGTCATTCTTTTCTAAAAAATTCACAAACGTCCCATATTTTGTAAAAAGCGGTTCAAGTTAGTCATTTTTGCTTAAGGCGTTAAAAACGCTAACGATAGAGTTGCTCCCTTGGCCAAAACTGAATGATGTGTCCAATTAGTCATTGCATGGCAAACTCAACCAATGAGGGATTGCCACGTGACAATCCCCTTTCCACTCAAAACTAGAAGCTTCATCACACTTCTCCTTCTTTTGCAATCACTGTAACCTCGTCTCCATTAACCAGCCACACTGAATATCAAGCCACATTGTAGCCTCCATCACAACTTCTCCTTCATTACCTTTAGGTTAAAACCAATTCGCGATTTTGGATTGAAGAATCTACTGAAATTTATGTTAAAATTGGGTTTGTGACTCGTTGAAGGTGCATATTGAATTCTGACAAAGAAGGCAATGGGTTTTGATGAGAAAAAAATAGGACAGTGAAGTTTTACACTTGGGTTTTACCATATTATTATTCAGTTATGAGCACAAACTGCATAGTGGAATCGATGTTGACATGTTAATGCATCTTTTAGTTTAAGTCCAAATCAGTTTTTGAAAGAATGAACATTCTAGGATTGAAGTTGTAGAAAGGAACAGTTGTTCCCTCAAAAACACCAATGATCAATCTTCCACAATGAACAATTTATGAAATCAGTAAAAGAAAACGTTTTAAAGAGATTTTTCCTAGTTCATTTACCCTCATCCCTTTATCTAAGTGTGAAACCCTAGCTTTCTCAGCATCAATAATAAACTTCATCAACTTCACTACATTCTCCAACCTCCCCTTCGCATTCACCACAACATTATAAAAATTCATCAAATGCTTTGTCTCCTCTCTCGTGTGGCAACAACCTGAATATCAACCCCAAGAATGAGGGCGTACTTGAGTAATTCCTCCCACTCCACCATCCTGAGAAACTCCTCTTTCAAGACGAAGAGGTAGTCTTTGTTGTTGACTTCGGCGGCAGGGGGCGAGGGCGCAATGTGGCGGTGACGACAAAGTTAAGGCCGTGGAAGGCCTCGCAAAGGCGCACGATAAGGGTGTCTTTGTTGACGCCACTAGAGTTGCTGATGACGATGATGAGAGGGTTGGGGTTGGGAGAGAGAGGGTCAAAGCTAAAGGGGAGCCTAGGGAAGCTTCCAGAGCACGGAGGAGATTGGTGTGTTCGAGCATTTAGGGTGGTAGTTGATTGCACTGCCACAACAACTCCTCCAAGGACAATTTTGGTGCACCCGGTGGCTCTCACTTCCACAACTTGGATTGTTGCGGCATCGCTCCACTCCACCGGCTTCTTTCCCATCATGAGAACCGTGGCCTCCAGCACTTCACCTATGGTAATCCACGCCATTAAGTTTTATTTTTAAATTTGACACCTCAATTCATCTTAGAGTGGTGTCACAAAATGATAAGCTGGATAACTCATTCAGTGGTCGTTAGGAGAGCAACTCTACCATTAGTTTTTTAACGTCGTAAGCAAAAATGATCAACTTAAATCATTTTTTTACAAAATATGGGATGTTTATGAATTTTTGAGAAAAAAAAAAGATCAATTTGAACACATCTAACAAATCGAGAGACGAAAATAGATATTAAACTTTAAACATATCATATTACTTATTAACTTGAGCACGAAAATCTTTATAAGCACTCATATTTCAATTCAGAGAATGTAACATTTCAAACAAACAGAAAGAAAGAATATAAAAATTTGAAGAAAAAAATTATTGTGGAACATCTTAACTTCAAGTAATAACATATTTTTTTGAAAAAGAAAAAGTAATAAAACATTTTTTCTGGTAGGTTTTATTTGAAGACAATTTTATGAATTAGCCAATTCAAAATCAGTGAAATTAAAATTTAAAAATTAAAATGTGTACAGTAAAAAAGGTAGATTGTTTTAATTCAATTCAATATCAAAATATTTGACTACATTGGATTGAATTTTAAAAACCTATCAAATTCAAAATTTTATATGTAGATTCTTATTTAAAGAATTATAAAATAATTTTAGTAATTATTTTATTAAAACAAATACATATACACTACAAATTTATTTTAATAGCCTATATTTAAAATACATAATAATATTAATATTAAAGAACAACTTATAATATATATATATATATATATATATATATATATATATTTGGACTTTTGAATTATTTTTACCATGTTTGCTACATATAATTTATTATTTATAATTATTTTTATCAAAGAAATTAAAATAAAATGAATTAGTAATTTATGCATTATGTAAATTTTACATGATAAAAAGGAAATATGATATACATGAATGTATATAAATAAAAGGGCATGATCAATATAGTGTGATATACATGAATGAAGTGTATAAAAGTTGAGTTACAAGTTTGAAATAACATATAAAACCTTATTGATAAGATGTATTAACCAAATTTCTATATTGTATATTTAAATTTTATAAGTAAAATTATCTATTCATATTTATATATTACAAAATTATATTTGTAACATCCCAATAAATATAATCAAAGCTATAATTCATTTTAGGAGTTAACATGAATAATAAAGGAGAACAGTAGTGAATAAGCAGAAAAGTGAAAGAGATAGGAAAATATCCTTAAAATTTAAAACTGTACAACAGTTAGATTAAATACAGTATCTACAAAATAGACCGAACGATTTTACAAAAGGAGAACCGAACGACTAGTTAATTAAAAGAAATAAATGAACTAGTCTAAAGGCCGGATGGGTCAGCATAGCCTTCAGGTACGGCCTCCACGGGGAGCTCGGCCTGCACGACATCCTCCAGAGTGTCTTCCAGGGTAGCTTCCAAGGTATCCTCTGCTCACATCCAAAAGGATGATCATGGCCATGAAGAGAATAACCGAACGGTCGGATGGTGAACGACAACATAGACAAAGACACAACGGATAAGGGTAAGCTTATGTAAATTTAATTAATTAATCAATTTCATCATACACGAGAACATACAGACTCAAACCAATCAACCATACATACATACAATTTCTATACATGCATACTACATTCCTTTAATCATGACCGACCACTAAGACACTGTCCGGACGGTATGAACATGTAGCTTGGTCGTCCCTAGCACCCGGTGTGGTGTAGTAACTGCCTTTCCTTATCAGCTGCCACCCGAGGTTAGTCCTCAAACGGTTATCTATTTATATAACCGCGGACCTCCTGCCATTCCCACACATGAGTGACCTTTCTCTACTTGAGAAAACGCCCTCACGGAATATCAGGATCATGACGACACCAGAGTCATTCCCACATTCATACTTTACCAATCATCACCAAATTTATGAGACATTCTCCAGTGGAATTCCCTTACTTAGCCAAATTCAATCAAGGTTCATTATCAATTCCAAACTGTAAGGATGTTAAGAAAAGTTCCAAATACCCAAGACTGAATTATAATTAATGGTGACCGAACGATTTAATCGAAATGGGAAACTGAGTATCAAGAATTCAAATAAGTGCCCGAGCGGTCACATCAAAGGTGAGACTGAATAAGAGAAGAATGTCAAATGGTTGGTCGGATGGTCCGGCAAGGAATAAGATCATAACTCAAAGGATTGACTATATAAGTGATAGTCATCCGAACGGTTTGGCAAAGAGTGTTATAAAATAAGCATTATTCATGGTCGAAGGTTGGTCTATGACCGAACACTTATCAGACCGGTCGAATTAAGAAAGAAGAATCTCTTTAAAGGGTAAACGGACTTTAATCAAGTAAACCGGACGTTTCAATAAATAGAGGCTCACTAGGCCATTCGGTCATTAAGTGACCAAGCGGTTTCAAAAGAAGAATATCATATTTGTAAGGTTATCTTTTTAAGTGTTAGCCTAAGGCTGAACACTTGTAAGACCGAACGCTTGGTTTATGACCAACGTTCTCGAGTAGCTATCAGTAAAACAATTAAAGGAACCAACTAAGCTTAGTAAACACACTAGGCCGAACGGAAAAAAGGGACCGAACGGTCCTAATGACCTTCGATCTCAGATTCATATTTTCTCTAAGTTTTATAACCACTCATATCAGTGCAGAATTCATAGTTCATACTTATCATACAACTCGTACAACATCATACCATATTTCAATCATAAGAAATCAAGCAACATACTTTAGATATCAAACATACATTAAATCAGGCATACATTCAAACCATACAGAAAATGATAATTAAACTATATAAGCTTCCCTTACCTCTAATTCCAGCTAAGACTTCGAAAGTAGGTTGGTAGCAACTATTTCTTCTAAGTTTCCTAAGGTCAAGTGTAACCTGAAACCGAACGGTTCTAATGGAAGAGGAGACCACCAGAAGTCTTCAGGTGTGATCTGAATGGTGATCGGAACAGTAGATTGGTTAGAATTTTAGAGAGAAGGTTGGGAGGTTTAGAGAGAAGGAGGAGAGTTTGAGATTTCTAGAAAGTTTGAGTTTGAGGAAGAAGAAGATTGCATGGGAAAAGTGGCGTCAGGATTCCCCATTTTACCTTAAGTACTGCCTCCATTCCGAACGTTCGGCCCACTCCCAGCATGCCACCTGACCTCCACTTTTTGGGGTTTCACTGCTCAGCTGCTGCTACACGGATCACGAAGGAAGGGAATTAAAAACTTGGCAGAGTTGGTCTCCCACTTAACCAGGGAAGACCGGACGGCTGACATGTGTATCCCACTAAGGGGGTATTAAATGGGGTGTGACAATATTTGATAGAAAATAATTTTAATAATTATTTTATTAAAAATAAATAAATATGTTCTATGAATCTATTTTAATAGTCTATAAAGATAAATAATAACTTGTAGATAAAATATTTATGTGTTTTTTTAATTATTTTTGTTACTATATAATCATCATTCTTCAATATTTTTTTTTAAAGAAAAAAATATTTTTTATTAAAATAATGTTATTAAATTAATAGGGGAAGATCTAAATTTTAATATGATAAAATAACCTATTATATATTAATGATTTTTTTAAGATTAATTTTCTATAATAATTATTTAATTTAATATATGATATATCAATAGTTATAAAAAATAAGATTTTAACAATTTCTTAATATTTAAATTTTAAACTAATATATTTAACTGAAAAATGAGGAAAAGTTGTTTATAAAAAAAAATAAAGCGTGTATGTCATGAAATTTCGGCTATCATTAAATAAATAGTGGTTTTTTTTTAAAAGCAAGCAAAGTTTAATTAAGAACATCACAATAGATAGAGTTCACATGTGATGGACAAAACTTAAGACAGACAATAATTGAAAAACAAAATCAATGGATTGAAAAACACATCAAAGAGATCTTAAGAATAGAGATTTAAAAGCAATAAAAAGGAAAAATTGAATGTAAGGCAGGAAGAGGCTCTTCAAGAACATAAGGAAATTTCTGCAGTTATTAAGCAGAATATTAAGGAGGCTGCACTTATGTAAGTTTGTTATTGAAATTTTCTTTTTAGGTAGCCAAGAAGGAGTTGTTGGATTCTTTTTGTAATTCTTCAAAATTTTTATAAAGACATTTTTTCTGATTAGGTCCTTTTTTCTGATTCTTTTCTTGGCATAATCTAAAAATGTTTTCTCTTAAATTAGGACTTTTTTCCTGATTCTTTTCTCTTAAATGTTTTGCAGACCAATTATTTTCGTATTATTATCTCACTCATTTTATATTATATATTTTCTTAGCACATGCACGTCTTATCCTTCTGAACTTTTCTCTTAACCATTTCACAGCAAGGCATGTGTGTTCATAATCAACGACTTCTATAATTTTCTAATAGATTAATTTTAACCATTTCAGAATAAGGGTTATGTGTTTACTATAATCAATAAAGGGTTATTATTATCATTATTATTATTATATTATTATTATTATTATTATTATTATTA